>NW_022261984.1:12320348-12332848 GCF_002021735.2 Oncorhynchus kisutch | reverse complement strand
TCTCTGGGTAAGTCTCTAAGATCTTTGTACACCTGGATTGTACAATATTTGCCCATTTATTATTTTCAAAATTCTTCAAGCTCTGTCAAATTGGTTGTGGATCATTGGTTGGCAACCATTTTGAATTTGTCTTACAATAGGTTTGCAAGCAGATTTCAATCACAACTGTAACTTTGCAAACTCCAGTGTAGATGTGGCCTTGTGTTGTAGGTTGTCTGGTGGAAAGCAGACTGAAACAGGTTTTCTTCTAGGATATTTCCTGTGCTTAGCTCAATTCTAGGATTTTATTTTATCCTGAAAAACTCCCCAGTCCTTAAAAATTACAAGCATACTGATAACATGATGCAGCCACCAAAACATAGTGTCTTCAAAACAATATTGAGAGAAGTACTCAGTGATGTGTCGTGTTGAATTGCCTCCCTCAGTACAAAAAGTGAATTGCTTCGCCACATTTGTTGCAGTATTACTTTAGTGCCTTGTTGCTAACAGGATACATGTTTTGGAATATATTTTTTCTGTGCAAGCTACCTTTTCAGTCTGTCAGGTAGGTTAGTATTGTGGAGTAACTACAATGTTGATCCATCCTCAGATATCACCCTTCCGCATCTGTGTTGGAAGGTGGCAGAGCTAGAAGGATGTTTGTCAGACCATGAGACATCCTGAACATCGGTCTTTTCAAAAAAAATCTTACGTAGCGTCCGAACTATTATGATCTACAAACTATTATGCTTTATTGAAAGATGAGACTCTCACAAACGTGATGGGTTCTCCATTTAGGACGTCCACAAGCCTCACACGACTCTGAAGGTCCCCAGTACCACAAAAAAAAAAGTTAATGGAAGTATATATATATATATATATTTAGTGGACGTATATATGGAGATAATTTATTGCCTAATATAAGGGGATAAATACATGCAAAAAATGTATAAAATGTTTCCTGATCTTTCTAGTACCTCTCAGATAGAGGACAGGCACTTCAGAACAAACTTCCTTCTGATATTTCTGGGGACGATCTGTTGTTCCATATGTTTCTATTGGCTAAGAGCAGTAATGACGATCTAGTGAATCTGTTATTCAATGTGTTTCTATTGGCTAATAGCAGTAATGACAATCTGTTGTTCCACGTAGTGAATCTGAAATTCAATGTGTTTCTATTGGCTAATAGCAGTAATGACTATCTGTTATTCAATGTGTTTCTATTGGCTAATAGCAGTAAGGACTATCTGTTATTCAATGTGTTTCTATTGGCTAATAGCAGTAATGACTATCTGTTATTCAATGTGTTTCTATCGGCTAATAGCAGTAATGACAATCTGTTGTTCCACGTAGTGTTGTTCCACCACCCCCGGCTCAGACCCTCCCCCACCACCCCCGGCTCAGACCCTCCCCCACCACCCCCGGCTCAGACCCTCCCACACCACCCCCGGCTCAGACCCTCCCCCACCATCCCCGGCTCAGACCCTCCCACCACCCCCGGCTCAGACCCTCCCACCACCCCCGGCTCAGACCCTCCCCCACCACCCCCGGCTCAGACCCTCCCCCACCACCCCCGGCTCAGACCCTCCCCCACCACCCCCGGCTCAGACCCTCCCTCACAACCCCCGGCTTAGACCCTCCCCCACCACCCCCGGCTCAGACCCTCCCACACCACCCCTGGCTTAGACCCTCCCATCTCTCACGGCTCAGACCCTCCGCCACTCCCCCGGCTTAGACCCTCCCTCACTCCCCCGGCTTAGACCCTCCCCCACCACCCCGGCTTAGACCCTCCCATCTCCCACGGCTCAAACCCTCCCATCTCTCACGGCTCAGACCCTCCCCCACCACCCCCGGCTTAGACCCTCCCATCTCCCACGGCTCAAACCCTCCCATCTCCCACGGCTCAGACCCTCCCCCACCACCCCTGGCTCAGACCCTCCCCCACCACCCCCGGCTTAGACCCTCCCAACACCCCAGCTCAGACCCTCCCCCACCACCCCTGGCTCAGACCCTCCCCCACCACCCCCGGCTTAGACCCTCCCAACACCCCGGCTCAGACCCTCCCCCACCACCCCGGCTTAGACCCTCCCACCACCCCGGCTCAGACCCTCCCCCACCACCCCGGCTCAGACCCTCCCCCACCACCCCCGGCTTAGACCCTCCCCCACCACCCCCGGCTCAGACCCTCCCACACCACCCCTGGCTTAGACCCTCCCATCTCTCACGGCTCAGACCCTCCGCCACTCCCCCGGCTTAGACCCTCCCTCACTCCCCCGGCTTAGACCCTCCCCCACCACCCCCGGCTTAGACCCTCCCATCTCCCACGGCTCAGACCCTCCCCCACTCTCCCTCGGCTTAGACCCTCCCATCTCCCACGGCTCAGACCCTCCCCCACCACCCCCGGCTTAGACCCTCCCATCTCCCACGGCTCAAACCCTCCCCCACCACCCCCGGCTTAGACCCTCCCATCTCCCACGGCTCAGACCCTCCCCCACCACCCCCGGCTTAGACCCTCCCATCTCCCAAAGCTCAGACCCTCCCCCACCACCCCCGGCTTAGACCCTCCCATCTCCCACGGCTCAGACCCTCCTCCACTCCCCCGGCTTAGACCCCCCCACCACCCCCGGCTCAGACCCTCCCCCACCACCCCCGGCTTAGACCCTTCCATCTCCCACGGCTCAAACCCTCCGCCACTCCCCCGGCTTAGACCCTCCCCCACTCCCCCGGCTTAGACCCTCCCCCACCGACCCCGGCTTAGACCCTCCCATCTCCCACGGCTCAAACCCTCCCCCACCACCCCCGGCTTAGACCCTCCCATCTCCCACGGCTCAGACCCTCCCCCACCACCCCCGGCTTAGACCCTCCCATCTCCCACGGCTCAGACCCTCCCCCACCACCCCCGGCTTAGACCCTCCCATCTCCCACGGCTTAGACCCTCCCATCTCCCAAAGCTCAAACCCTCCCCCACCACCCCCAGCTTAGACTCTTCCATCTCCCACGGCTCAGACCCTCCCCCACTCCCCCGGCTTAGACCCTCCCATCTCCCATGGCTCAAACCCTCCCCCACCACCCCCGGCTTAGACCCTCCCATCTCCCACGGCTCAGACCCTCCCCCACCACCCCCGGCTCAGACCCTCCCCCACCACACCCGGCTCAGACCCTCCCCCACCACCCCCGGCTCAGACCCTCCCCCACCACCCCCAGCTTAGACCCTCCCACCACCCCCGGCTTAGACCCTCCCCCACCACCCCCGGCGTAGACCCTCCCCCACCACCCCCGGCTCAGACCCTCCCACCACCCCCGGCTTAGACCCTCCATCTCCCATGGCTCAGACCCTCCCCCACCACCCCCGGCTTAGACCCTCCCCCACCACCCCCGGCTTAGACCCTCCCATCTCCCACGGCTCAGACCCTCCCCCACCACCCCCGGCTCAGACCCTCCCACCACCCCCGGCTTAGACCCTCCATCTCCCATGGCTCAGACCCTCCCCCACCACCCCCGGCTTAGACCCTCCCCCACCACCCCCGGCTTAGACCCTCCCATCTCCCACGGCTCAGACCCTCCCCCACCACCCCCGGCTTAGACCCTCCCACACCACCCCCGGCTTAGACCCTCCCATCTCCCACGGCTCAGACCCTCCCCCACCACCCCCGGCTTAGACCCTCCCATCTCCACAGCTCAGACCCTCCCCCAACAACCCCGGCTTAAACCCTCCCCCACCACCCCCGGCTCAGACCCTCCCATCTCCCACGGCTCAGACCATCCCACAACACCCCCGGCTTAGACCCTCCCATCTCCCCCGGCTTAGACCCTCCCCCATCTCCCACGGCTCAGACCCTCCCCCACTCCCCCGGCTTAGACCCTCCCATCTCCCACGGCTCAGACCCTCCCCCACCACCCCCGGCTTAGACTCTAGAGGGTTAATCACTATAATTGCACACAATGGGATTCATTGCAACTTATTATGTAACATGTTAAGCAAATGATTCATGAGCTTATTTAGGTTAAAGACTTATTGAATAAAGACATTTCAGATTTTTATTTTATATATATATATATATAGTTGAGGGGTCCAATGGAACGGAGTGGAGGGGGAGGTGAGAGTGGTGACAGGTGCTGCCAGACGACTGTAGTTGAGGGGTCCAGTGGAACGGAGTGAGGGGGAGGTGAGAGTGGTGAGAGGTGCTGCCAGACGACTGTAGTTGAGGGGTCCAGTGGAACGGAGTGGAGGGGGAGGTGAGAGTCGTGACAGGTGCTGCCAGACGGCTGTAGTTGAGGATGAAACGTCTGTAAAAATTGGCAAACCCCAGGAAATGCTATATCTGCTTCAGGTTAGAGGGCGTAGGCCACTCTGTGACTGCCATGTCTTGGTGGGGTCCGTACGTAACTCCCCCAGGGAACAAGTGGAGACAAAGTGACCAACCTGGCCCCAGTATAGGCAGGTTCTAGTGCTGATTCACCGCTGCCTCTCCTCTGGAGAGAGACGAGCCGAGCTGCACGGAGGCACCCAGTCAGGAAGGAAATCTTGACCCGTTCACTAGCATAAGAGTTGGGCTGTTGCTCGAATACTAGTGAACATTGTACCAGAAAGGCTCTGTGTGTAGATTGATGAAGATAATTTTTATGGATCAGGGAAAAAACAATTGAATCCCTTTTAGAATAAGTCTGTAACGTAACAAAATGTAAAAAAGTTCAAGAGGAAAACTTTCCACTTTCTCTGTAGTCATGTAACCCCCCTGAAATGGACAAAAATTAATAGAAAGTCATTGACACTGGACAAACCATACACATACACGGCGTTGTTTCGTTCAAAGTTGATTGCAAATGCCATATGGCAAATGCCAGGTGTAACACTTTCCAAATCCAACAGGTTGCGAGCGCGCTCCACCGTGGTTTTTCATATTGCAAAATGCAACACAAGTCAACATCCAAAAGCAACATTTTGAAAAAGCGATTTTTTTTTCAAAAACGTATCACCCCCCCAAAAAAGTGCTTTCTGGACCGTTTTTCGAAATTATTTTGATTTTTTTTGTCAATTACACATGTGTAAGAACTGTATGAATATACTTTTGTCCAATTTTATTATCATATTTTATCTATTTATTGTCATAATTTTTATTTTTGTAACTTGCGCATAAGGCATATGTTTTGTCCATTTGCAATATGATTTCATAAGAAGTCAAAAGTCAAAAGTCAAAAATAGACAAGAGGTTTGAAAACTTTCCAAATGCAATGTTATTTTGACTTGTTATTCTTCTTTGTTTATTCACTGTGTATTTATTTATTGTGTCACTATTTTCAATGTTGTATCTTTAACTCTGCATTGTTAGAAAAGTCTGTTGTTTACGAAGCAAATAACAAATTAAGTATGATTTAGAATGAAATAGGTGCCGGCAATCATTTTGGGTGCCTGAACTCAATAAGCCAATATTCTGTTAGAGGTTCTGGAAGTCAAGCAGTAGAATACGTGAGGTTCTGGAACTCAGTTCTGGTGTTCTGTCCCTTGTCAATCTTGTGTATTTCCCTCAGTGATTCAAACAGCAAATGGACACAAAATTAGAAACAAATACAGCAAGTTTTTATGGTAATAATTTGTGCTTCAGTGTCTTGTCAGTGGTGGAAGAGATACTCTGGAGCTGCTGCAATGTGTCTGGGACTGCTGTGTGTTCTCCTACTGGCTGGGATCATAGGCCTGTTTCTCTACCGTGAGTTTGATATGTTCTCACTCAAACATTCTTCATCATCAGTGGTGTAATGATCAGGGATAAATTACATTTACATTCCAGTCAATTCCATTCAGAAGGTAAACCATATTTCACTGTTACCTTGTTCATTGGTCGTATTGTTTCGCAGAGAGAAACCAATTGACCAGTTCCAACACCCTGACCAAAGAGAGAGACCAGGTACAGTCCAGCGGAAACAACCTGACCAAAGAGAGAGACCAGCTACAGACCAGTTACAACACCCTGACCAAAGAGAGAGACCAGCTACAGACCAGTTACAACACCCTGACCAAAGAGAGAGACCAGCTACAGAAAGAGACAGAACGTCTGAAACAGTCTATAGTTGAGAAAGGTGAGTCAAATTGTCTCATGACTGTTCTGTTTGACAGTCTCTGTATCAGTTCACATGTCACTTACAAACAGGCAATTCAAATGACATTAAATGAAAATGTGAGAAACAAACTACGACTTCCAAACTGTCCATTTAGTTAGTTCCTGTCTTCATTGAGTGTTTGCTTGATACTTAATTAATTGTTGTATTAAAGTGACTAAAGCAGGAAATGTTCAACTTATAGTGTGTCCTCGAGGATGGAAGAAGCTTGGTAGCAGTTGTTACTACGTCTCTACTGAGGAAAAATCCTGGGAGGAGAGCAGACAGGACTGCAGAGATAGAGGAGCACACCTGGTGGTCATCAAGAGCGAAGACGATCAGGTGTGTGTGTGTGTGTGTGCGTGTGTGTGTGTGTGTGTGGTAGCGAGAGAGAGAGAGACAGGGATGCAGCTTAATACCCTCCCTCTTCATATATATCAAAGAATTGGTGAGGGCACTAGAGCAGTCTGCAGCCCCGGTCTTCACCATCCTAGAATCTGAAGTCAAATGTTTGCTGATGATCTGGTGCTTCTGTCACCAACCGAGGAGGGCCTACAGCAACACCTAGATCTTCTTGCCAGATTTTGTCAGACCTGGGTCCTGACAGTAAATCTCAGTAAGACAAAAATAATGGTGTTCCAAAAAAGGTCCAGTCGCCAGGACCTCAAATACAAATTCCATCTAGACACTGTTGCCCTAGAGCACACAAAAAACGATACTTACCTCGGTCTAGACATCAGCGACACAGGTAACTTCCACAAAGCTGTGAACGATCTGAGAGACAAGGCAAGAAGGGCCATCAAAAGGAACATAAAATGGACACACCCATTAGGATCTGTCAAAAAATATTTGAATCTGTTATCCAGTTATTGCACTTTATGGTTGTGAGGTCTGGTGAGGTTGCCGCTCACCAACCAAGACATCACAAAATGGGACAAACATCAAATTGAGACTAAGAAGAATGCAGAATTCTTCAAACAATATCCTCTGTGTACAACGTAAAACACCAAATAATGCATGCAGAACAGAATTAGGCTAATACCCACTAATTATCAATATCCAGAAAAGAGTCGTTACATTCTACAACCACCTAAAAGGAAGCGATTCCCAAACCTTCCATAACAAAGTCATCACCTACAGAGAGATTAACCTGGAGAAGAGTCCCCAATGCAAGCTGGTCCCGGGGCTCTGTTCACAAACAGACCCCACAGAGCCTCAGGACAGCAACACAATTAAACCTAACGAAATCATGAGAGAACTAAATTATAATTACTTGACACATTGGAAAGAAATAACAAAAAATCTAGAATGCTATTTGGCCCTAAACAGAGAGTACACGGTGGCAGAATACCTGACCACTGTGACTGACCAAACTTAAGGAAAGCTTTGACTATGTACAGACTTTGTACAGACTCAGTGAGAATAGCCTTGCTATTGAGAAAGGCCGCCGTAGGCAGACATGGCTCTCAAAAGAAGACAGGCTATGTGCACACTGCCCACAAAATAATGTGGAAACTGAGCTGCACTTCCTAACCTCCTGCCCAAATGTATTGACCATATTAGAGACACATATTTCCCTCAGATTACACAGATCCACAAAGAATTAGAAAAAAAACAAAACCTATTTTGAAATACTCTTGGATATATTGAGTGAAATACCAGTGCACTCTCCCATCTCCCACGGCTCAGACCCTCCCCCACTCCCCCGGCTTAGACCCTCCCATCTCCCACGGCTCAAACCCTCCCCCACCACCCCCGGCTTAGACCCTCCCATCTCCCACGGCTCAGACCCTCCCCCACCACCCCCGGCTCAGACCCTCCCATCTCCCACGGCTCAAACCCTCCGCACTGCAGCAAGATGTGTGACCTGTTGCTACAAGAACATGGCAACAAGTGAACAAACAACATCATAAAAAACATATATATATATATATGAAAACATAATTATGTTTATTCATTTTCCCTTTTCTACTTGCTCATAATATCTGAAGTATCTTTATTGTCTTGGAACTGTTGTAACATTTCTATTGTTTATTTCACTTTTGTTTATTATCTAGTTCACTTGCTTGCTTGTTAACATATGTTTCCCATGCCAATAAAGCTCTTAAATTGAATTGAAATGAATTTAGAGACAGAGAGAGAGAGACAGAGGGAGCGAGCGAGACAGCGAGTATAAATGGCAGGTATTAACAATGTTGAATCTCTTCCACATCTACAGACATTTGTCAATTGGTTATGCGGGGTAAAGAACTATGTCTGGATTGGTCTGACTGACTCTGTTACTGAGGGGACCTGGAAATGGGTGGACGACACACCACTGACCACAAAGTAAGACATTAATTAATTCTGTGTCATTATGACATTACTGTCTGGATAGTTAGGTTCAGAATGGACAGACTGTTTCTATATGTTATATATATATATGATTCTATGTGTTGTTTCTTCTACAGGTATTGGAACAGTGACAGTCTGATTCTGTGTTGTTTCTTCTACAGGTATTGGAACAGTGGACAGCCTGATTCTATGTGTTGTTTCTCCTACAGGTATTGAAACAGTGGAGAGCCTGATTCTATATGTTGTTTCTCCTACAGGTATTGGAACAGTGGACAGCCTGATTCTATGTGTTGTTTCTCCTACAGGTATTGGAACAGTGGACAGCCTGATTCTATGTGTTGTTTCTTCTACAGGTATTGGACCAGTGGACAGCCTGATTCTGTGTTGTTTCTTCTACAGGTATTGGAACAGTGGACAGCCTGATTCTGTGTTGTTTCTTCTACAGGTATTGGAACAGTGGACAGCCTGATTCTATGTGTTATTTCTCCTACAGGTATTGGAACAGTGGAGAGCCTAATGGTGGTGGAGCAGAGAACTGTGTGTATTTCTACTCCTGGTCATCAGACACAGGAGCTTGGTGGGACTATGACTGTTCCTATCAATACAGATGGATCTGTGAGAAATAGGATTCATCCTCGGTACTCTCTGAACTGCTAAATAGGATTATGCTAAGTACTGTATATCGTAAAATATTTTCTGCTTATTCATTTACCTTGTCAAGAACATACAATATATAACAAGACAAATGTAGAATACATTATAATAAAACTATATGCAATAACAATACAATGACTTGATAAGAGAAGGACTGTTCTGTCTGTTGTTGAGGAAATTCACCACTTAGGACTCAAATTCAAAGGAAATCTATCTTTATTATCACAGTCACAGAGGTTCACTGACTCAATACAATCCTGATGTTCATGTTTATTATTATTACTTTTTTTAGTTTAGTCTACTTGCTAAATATTTTTCTTAACTCTTCCCAAACTGAGACTGACTGATACCACACCAGGCTTCTTAACTTGAAACTGAGATACTCCTTTTGGTTCCCAGAGCAATGTTCTGGGTGTACTGGGAAAAAGCTTGTACAGTGAGTGTAAGGGATGTCGTCCTCCTCTTCTGAGGAGGAGTAGTAAGAAAGATCGGAGGACCAAAGGTAAGTGTTCATGATGATTTTAATTAAAGAAAGCTCTGAACACTGAATCAAAACAATAAATGATGACGTGAATTTACAAAACCGAAACAGTACCGTGTGGCCCAAACACTCACACGGAAACAAACACCCACAATCCAAAATTGAACCCCAGGCTACCTAAGTATGATTCTCAATCAGGGACAACAATTGACAGCTGCCTCTGATTGAGAACCAAAAACCAACATAGAAAAACAAACAGACTGCCCACCCCAACTCACGCCCTGACCATACTAAAACAAAGACAAAAACAAAGGAACTAAGGTCAGAACGTGACAGTGAGAGTGTTGATTCCTCCCATGTACAGTCAATCAGTTACTCGCATGAACCCAACCAAGTTGGATATTAGAAAAGCAGCATTATTCTAAACATACGAGTGGATAAACAGAGAGAAAATGTCATACTCTTATATAATAGTTGATCTAACATGGAGTCTGGAAGGACTGTTCTCTACTGTATAATAGTAGATCTAACATGAAGTCTAGAAGGACTGTTCTCTACTGTATAATAGTTGATCTAATATGGAGTCTAGAAGAACTGTTCTCTACTGTATAATCGTTGATCTAAAATGGAGTCTAGAATGACTGTTCTCTACTGTATAATAGTAGATCTAACATGGAGTCTAGAAGGACTGTTCTCTACTGTATAATAGTTGATCTAACATGGAGTCTAGAAGGACTGTTCTCTACTGTATAATAGTTGATCTAATATGGAGTCTAGAAGGACTGTTCTCTACTGTATAATCGTTGATCTAAA
This sequence comes from Oncorhynchus kisutch, assembly GCF_002021735.2. Classification (NCBI taxonomy): domain Eukaryota; kingdom Metazoa; phylum Chordata; class Actinopteri; order Salmoniformes; family Salmonidae; genus Oncorhynchus; species Oncorhynchus kisutch. The sequence goes on along the minus strand of NW_022261984.1, from coordinate 12,322,494 downwards.
ATGGAGTCTAGAATGACTGTTCTCTACTGTATAATAGTTGATCTAACATGGAGTCTAGAAGGACTGTTCTCTACTGTATAATAGTTGATCTAACATGGAGTCTAGAAGGACTGTTCTCTACTGTATAATAGTTGATCTAACATGGAGTCTAGAAGGACTGTTCTCTACTGTATAATAGTTGATCTAATATGGAGTCTAGAAGGACTGTTCTCTCTGTTGTATCATATAATCTCTGACACTTTAAGATGTACTATATATCAGTTAACTCTTTGAACTCCCTCTCCCGGATCCGGGAGAATTGTCATCAGCTGACACTAATTAGCATAACGCAACGGACAAAGAATATTACTCGAAAATATTCATATTCATGAAATCACAAGTGAAATATATTGAAACACAGCTTAGCCTTCTGTTAATCACCCTGTCATCTCAGATTTTGAAATTATGCAGCCAAAGCAAGACAAGCATTTGTGTAAGTGTATCGATAGCCTAGCATAGCATTATGCCTAGCTAGCAGCAGACAACCTGGTCACGAAAATCAGAAAAGCAATCCAATTAAATCGTTTACCTTTGATGAGCTTCGGATGTTTTCACTCACGAGACTCCCAGTTAGACAGCAAATGTTCCTTTTTAAAAAAAATATTACTCTTGTAGCCGTAATAACTCCGTTAGTTCTTCACGTTTGGCTGAGAATTCGACGGGAAATTGTGGTCACGACAACGGCGAAAAATATTCCAAATTAGCTCCATAATATCGACAAAAACATGGCAAACATTGTTTATAATCAATCCTCAAGGTGTTTTTCAAATATCTATTTGATAATATATCAACCGGGACAGCTGTATTTTCAGTAAGACCAGGAAGAAAAATAGCTACCTCTGTCTATTACGCAATAATTACTATGAGAGCCCAAGGACAAAGTGAAACAGATCAGGGCGTGACACTATATGTGTTTTACAAACACACACACACACACATACATACATACATACATACATACATACACACATACACACACAAACACACATTGAAAAGCACCAATGCACATAACCCGCCCACCTGAGAATCTGCTTTTCAGCCATCTATTTCCTGTGTTTCAGGTTTGCAAAATCCATGTCACTTCAATCTCTCTGGATTAATGGTGTAGATTTTCTGTAGATTTTCATATGGCAAATGGTCACAAAATCAAGACCCAAAGGTCAAAATTTGAAAATCGAAAATATATTCTCGAAGTCTTTTCCGTTTAGGACAATTGGCCGTCCGTTTCCTGATGTTTCGTCCATTTGCAATAAGCAGCCAGTTGCCATCTGGTGGAATTTTCCAGAACAGCAGAATAATTAATAAAATGTCACTTTTATAAAACGGAAACCAAATGTCCAAGAGATTTTATTTGATGACTTCCCGGAAGATCTGGCCCAGGGGCATGACCTGAGAGGATACTATAATATAATATTGTTGGGACTTTAACTAACCGACACTACATAGTATCCCCTCTTCATGGTTCCAGACCCAACAACATTATATAGTATCCCCTCTTCATGGTTACAGACCCAACAACATCATATAGTATATCCTCTTCGTGGTTACATGTTGTGCTGTGCTCACTTGAACAGGAACGTGGCATGGCAGTCCTTCTTTGACTTATATAGTTGTCACGCCCTGACCCTAAAGAGTCCTCTGGGTTCTCTATGGTGTTTTAGGTCAGGGCGTGACCCTGGGGCACGACCTGAGTCCGTCGGCCTATTTTAAAAATACTTGCAGACGTCTAGTAATAGGCCGTACATTTGCAATATAAGGAGATCCTCATCAACCATATGGGTAATGCCATCGGCGTCCCTGTAGAGAAGAGACTGTCCCTGTCAACAATGGTTACAAGGAGAGGATACTATAATATAATGTTGTTGGGTCTGTATCTAACAGGCACTGTATAGTATCCCCTTTTCATGGTTCCAGACCTAACATCATTATATAGTATCCCCTCTTCATGGTTAGACCCAACAACATTACATAGTATCCCCTTTCATGGTTATAGACCCAACAACATTACATAGTATTCCCTCTTCATGGTTACAGACCCAACAACATTACATAGTATCCCTTCTTCATGGTTACATGTTGTGCTGTGCTCACTTGAACAGGAAGGTGG
>NW_022261984.1:12285348-12315348 GCF_002021735.2 Oncorhynchus kisutch | reverse complement strand
TTGTTCCAGTAAAATATTGTATGTGCTATAATTCAGTAAATATCTGATGGATTATAAAAATGATAAACGTTTGGAGTATCTTCAGCCGCTGTGAGGAGGCCTGTGTCTTGTGACCATAGAATTACACACAGGACTCCTCAGACACGCCCCTTATTACTGGTGAAGGGAGGAATTACACACAGGACTCCTCAGACACGCCCCGAGAAGTGAAGTGCTCTAAACTGAGCCAGGTCTTATGCAAATGATAAACATGTAATTTACAGTAAGTCATTTGCCTTTTTTCCAGTAAGAAGCATGTGACAAGCTGACTCTCACACAGAGCTGTTGTCACACACTTTCACACTTCTGTACTTATTGACACCCTTACAGAGCTGTTGTTACACCCATTCACACTTCTGTACTTAGTGACACCATACTGTCCTCTGATAAACAGAAAGTTGGTAGAAAAGTGTGCAATGCAGTTAGTTTCTGTCCACTTGTTTTGATGTAGATAGAGGATGAGGAAGAGGGAAGGAGAAGATGTGAGAGTAATTGTAGACCTTAGGCCCTCTCTGAAAAAAGACAGAGACATCTCTGAATAACTATTATCTCTGGTGTTCATGTCACACAGGAGACAGTAAATATAGATCTCAGGCCCTCTCTGAAAAAAAAGATAGAGACATCTCTGAATAACTATTATCTCTGGTATTCATGTCACACAGGAGACAGTAAATATAGATCTCAGGCCCTCTCTGAGAAAGACAGAGACATCTCTGAATAACTATTATCTCTGGTGTCCATGTCACACAGGAGACAGCAGTTATTCTTTGTGAGTTCACCGTCTTGCATTGAGCTATCTACTGTTCATCCTGCTGCATCACATCAGAGTCTTAGTTTAAACCACTGCTTAAAGTTTAAAAGCCAACACTTCCTTTGGCTGCCTTTCCTTCCAGTTCTCTGCTGCCAATGACTGGAAATAATTGCAAAAATATCTGAAGCTGGAGTCTTACATCTCCCTCTCTAATTTTAAGCATCAGCTGTCAGAGCAGCTTACCGATCACTGTACCTGTACACAGCCCATCTGTAAATAGCCCACCCGACTACCTCATCCCCATTTTATTACTTATCCTCTTTCTCTTTTGCACCCCAGTATCTCTACTTGCACATCATCATCTGCACATCTATCACTCCAGTATAAACTGTAATTATTTATCCTCTATGGCCTATTTATGGCCTTACCTCCCTACTCTTCTACATTTGCAAACACTGTACATAGATTCTTCTATTTTTCTGTTCTATTGTGTTATTTACGTTTGTTTATGTGTAACTCTGTGTTTTTGTCGCACTGCTTTGTTTTATCCTGGCCAGGTCGCAGTTGTAAATGAGAACTTGTTCTCAACTAGCCTACCTGGTTAAATAAAGGTGAAATAAAATTAAAAATTAATTTAAAAGGAAGTGGACCGCCATAGTTTCAAATGGTGATTTACCTGAAAAACCTTCTGAGACAGATTCAGACATACATTCTAACACATATCTCTGAATAACTCTCCTCACTGAAAACCCTCTGAGACAGATTCAGACAGATTCAGACATACATTCTAACACATATCTCTGAATAACTCTCCTCACTGAAAACCCTCTGAGACAGAAAACAGCATAGATTAAAACAAGTCAACATGGCTATCGATGTTGTGGTTTAATATGGGTTAAATGGGTTAATCAGCTAAGAATCTGAAGTGTCTTAAGGCTTAACTTCTCTGTTGTGGGGGGGGGGGGCAGAGTGGGGGGAGAGAGAGAGCAGTGTGAAGCGTTAGGCTTAACTTCTTTGCTGTGTGTGAAGACAGGTAGAGTGGGGGGAGAGAGGGAGCGTTAGGCTTAACTTCTTTGCTGTGTGTGAAGACAGACAGAGTGGGGGGAGAGCTTGCTTTGGCAATGTTAACACATGTTTCCCATGCCACTAAAGCCCTTGAATTGAATTGAATTGAATTGAGAGAGAGGGACAGAGAGAGACAACATATTTGTGACCTTAAACATTTACACCCTCCCTTCCTTCCTCCCCAGAAGAGAAGAGGTGTGAGTAAACATCTCTGAATAACTATTATCTCTGGTGTCAATGTCAACTGTTTATGTCCTTCAGAGTGTGGGGAGAAAGAGAGGGAGATACAGAGAGAGATACAGCGAGGCATATATGGAAAGAGAGAGAGAGCATATTTTGGACCTTAGACATTTAGACACCTCTCCCTCCCCGGAAAAGAAGAGGTGTGAGTAAACATCTCTGAATAACTATTCTCTCTGGTGTCATTGTCAACCAGGACACAGCATAGTGTATAAAACTCTACATGATGGCTGACCACAGAGGACGTAAAGATTTTATCTACACTGTAGTAAACTAAACTAATATAAACTAAATATACAAGCTAATCTACACTGTTGTAAACTAAACTAATATAAACTAAATATACAAGCTAATCTACACTGTTGTAAACTAAACTAATGTAAACTAAATACACAAACTAATCTACACTGTGATAAACAAACATGGTTCTCAGAAAATATGTCTGTGGTCACATGGTGGTGGTTACTGTCATACTATTGGTTAGACAGTTTCCCCTTTAATGAGGTTGACTGTTAAAACTGTCTCTGACATTAGACTGAGTCACACAGAGACTCCAGCTGTGCAGCGAACAGACACAAACCTACAACTGAGATAACAGCAGACTTTACAACAGTAGAAGATACAACAGTAGAAGATACAACAGTAGAAGATACAACAGTAGAAGATACAACAGTAGAAGTTACAACAGTAGAAGATACAACAGTAGAAGATACAACAGTAGAAGATACAACAGTAGAAGATACAACAGTAGAAGATACAACAGTAGAAGATACAACAGCAGAAGATACAACAGTAGAAGATACAACAGTAGAAGTTACAACAGTAGAAGATACAACAGTAGAAGATACAATAGTAGAAGATACAACAGTAGAAGATACAACAGCAGAAGATACAACAGTAGAAGTTACTTCATTTGAGCTGTGTAAAGATGTCAGAGGAAACCTATAAAAACAGAGATGGATTGAAAGGGAAAAAAACAAATGAGACCATGAATATTGATGATCATATACCGATCAACGAAAGACCCATCATGCCCTGCAAGAAGGATGGAGCTGGTGATCAACATTCAGGTAACAGTTTATCCTGGTGTAGTGCTCAACACGGACGGACACACACACACACACACACACACACACACACACACACACACACACACACACACACACACACACACACACACACACACACACACACACACACACACACACACACACACTCAAATCTAATTTACATAAATATTCACACTCCTGAGTCAATACATCTTTGGCAGTGATTACAGCTGTGCGTCTCTGGGTAAGTCTCTAAGAGCTTTGTACACCTGGATTGTACAATATTTGCATCTCTTTCAAATTGATTGTTGATCGTTGCTAGACAACCATTTTCAAGTATTACAATCAGATATAAGACAACTGAATGTAGGCCAATCAGGAACATTCACTGTCTTCTTGGTGAGCAACTCCAGTGTAGATTTGGCCTTGTGTTTTAGGTTATTGTCCTGCTGAAAGGTGAATTCATCTCCCAGTGTCTGGTGGAAAGCAAACTGAACCAGGTTTTTCTCTAGGATTTTGCCTGTGTTTAGCTCAACTCTGGTAATTTTTTTATCCTGAAAAACTCTCCAGTCCTTAACGATTACAAGCAACCCCATAAAATCACCATTGGCCTCATTGTGAAATCCCTGAGATGTTTAATTCCTTTCTGGCCAATGAGTTGGAAAGGATGTGAGTATCTTTGTAGTGATTGGGTGTTTATGTTTGACCAATAGGTGCGAAGCGTTGAAAAACCACCCTGGTCTTTGCTTGTTTGAATATGTGATTGAAATTCACTGCTTGACTGAGGGATCTTACAGATAATTGTATGTGTGGAGCACAGAGATGAGGTAGTCATTTACAACATAATGTTAATGCTTACCCTAACCCCAACCCCAACCCTAACCCTAATCCTACAATGGTTGCGTGGAAATTGAATGAACATAATACAAAAATCGCCATCGACATCCGTCAGTTTTAGAAAGAGACATCTGCTTGTTGCACGGGCCACATCTCAATCCACTGCATCCTCCCTTTCACATCTGTGGTGGAAGGTGGCAGAGCTAGAGGGGTCAGACCATGAGACATGCTGAATATCGGATCTTCTCACATAATCGTATGTAGCGTCTGAACGGTTTGGCCTACAAACTGTTATAACCATTCTCACAAACATGATGGTGTTCTCCATTTAGGACGTCCACAAGCCTCACAAGACTCTGAAGGTCTCCAGTAACACTTTAAAACATTTATGGACGTATATATGGAGATAGTTTAGTGGTTAAAATTAGGGGATAAATGTTTCCCGATCTTTCTAATATCTCTCAGATAGACAGATACTTCAGAACAAACTTCTTTTTGATATTTTTGGGGACTTTCTGTTGTTCCATGAATGTTATTCAATTCGTTTCGTTTGGCTAATAGCAGTAATGACAGTATTCGTTTGGCTGATAACAGTAATGACTATCTGTTGTTCCATGTGTTTCGTTTGGCTGATAACAGTAATGCCAAATTCAGTGTTTCATCAAATATTTATATATATATTTTTTATATACTTTAATACCTAAAACTCTAAATCAAATAGTTAAATAATCCATGGTATCTTCTTTCCACATGTCGGCTTAGACCCTCCCCCCTCCCACGTCTTAGACCCTCCCCCTCCCACGTCTTAGACCCTCCCCCCTCCCACGGCTTAGACCCTCCCACGTCTTAGACCCTCCCCCCTCCCACATCTTAGACCCTCCCCCCCCCACGGCTTAGACCCTCCCCCCTCCCACGGCTTAGACCCTCCCCCTCCCACGTCTTAGACCCTCCCCCCTCCCACGTCTTAGACCCTCCACCCTCCCACGGCTTAGACCCTCCCATGTCTTAGACCCTCCCCCCTCCCACATCTTAGACCCTCCCCCCTCCCACGGCTTAGACCCTCCCCCCTCCCACGGCTTAGACCCTCCCACGTCTTAGACCCTCCCCCCTCCCACATCTTAGACCCTCCCCCCTCCCACGGCTTAGACCCTCCCCCCTCCCACGTTTTAGACCCTCCCCCCTCCCACGGCTTAGACCCTCCCCTCCCACTGCTTAGACCCTCCCCCCTCCCACGGCTTAGACTGTCTCCCCTCCCACGGCTTAGACCCTCCCCCCTCCCACGGCTTAGACCCTCCCACGGCTTAGACCCTCCACCCTCCCATGGCTTAGACCCTCCCCCCTCGCATGGCTTAGACCCTCCCATCTCCCTCTTCTTAGATCCTTGTATATATGGAGATAGTTCAGTGCCTAAATTAAGGGGATAAATACATGTAAAAATATATGAATAAAATGTTTCCTGATGTCTATTACATACATGAAGGGCACTTTTCGGCATTTGCTGTATGTTGATGAGAAACTCCATATTTCAAATGTACGGTCCCTTACTAGACGTCCGAAAACGTTTGTAAAAATCGCGGACGGCGTCGCGCGCGGCAGGGCCGGGCGGCCCTGGAAGTCATCAAACAAACTCTCTCGGACATTCGGCATCCGTTTTATAAAACATTCAAATTTTTGTAATTTTTCCTTTGTCCCGGTCAATCCCACAAAAGGGCGATTGGAATCATATTGCAAATGTACAAAACATCACGAATCATGACGTGGCCTTATCTCCTAAACGGAAAAGACTTCGAAGACAAAACTTGGTGAGCATAGGTTTGGCATAATGGGCAGTTGTCCCTGAACAAGATGGCGTCTAGGCCTCAACAGTTTTTGAGTTATGGCCATTTTTCTGGGATTAAAGGTCCAAAATGAAAATAGAGCAATAATTTTTCCGCTTCACATCAAAGTAAAGGAACCTACGGTGTCAATAAAAAAAGAACCAGACAATTATCTATCGTCATTTAAGAGAAATCATACAATGTCAAATTGGTGATGTTCCAATTTTTTATTTTATTTTTTAAAACAGTTACAGATCCAGCGTGTTCATACTAATCTTCGGAGCTCTGAGAGATTTCTGTGATTTTCTGTGATTTTCTGAAATAACACAACACTCACAAATAAGTCAGTTCTTAACGTAAAGACTTAAAACTCAAAATTCTGTAATTGCCTACCCCAAGGAGGATATGTGTTCACTTTCAGCTTCCGGTGTAAACCGGTGTTATAGGGGCTGTTTCAAAATAATTAATAATCTCTTGATTCTAGCCATCCCGGATCCGGGATCATGAATACAGCCTCTCCTGTACTCCTTGTTCACCCACGACTGCGTGGCCACGCACGCCTCCAACTCAATCATCAAGTTGCGGATGACACAACAGTGGTAGGCTTGATTACCAACAACGACGAGACGGCCTACAGGGAGGAGGTGAGGGCCCTCGGAGTGTGGTGTCAGGAAAATAACCTCACACTCAACGTCAACAAAACTAAGGAGATGATTGTGGACTTCAGGAAACAGCAGAGGGAACACCCCCCTATCCACATCGATGGAACAGTAGTGGAGAGGGTAGCAAGTTTTAAGTTCCTCGGCATACACATCACAGACAAACTGAATTGGTCCACTCACACAGACAGCATCGTGAAGAAGGCGCAGCAGCGCCTCTTCAACCTCAGGAGGCTGAAGAAATTCGGCTTGTCACCAAAAGCACTCACAAACTTCTACAGATGCACAATCGAGAGCATCCTGGCGGGCTGCATCACCGCCTGGTACGGCAACTGCTCCGCCCACAACCGTAAGGCTCTCCAGAGGGTAGTGAGGTCTGCACAACGCATCACCGGGGGCAAACTACCTGCCCTCCAGGACACCTACACCACCCGATGTTACAGGAAGGCCATAAAGATCATCAAGGACAACAACCACCCGAGCCACTGCCTGTTCACCCCGCTATCATCCAGAAGGCGAGGTCAGTACAGGTGTATCAAAGCTGGGACCGAGAGACTGAAAAACAGCTTCTATCTCAAGGCCATCAGACTGTTAAACAGCCACCACTAACATTGAGTGGCTGCTGCCAACACACTGACACTGCCACTGACTCAACTCCAGCCACTTTAATAATGGGAATTGATAGGAAATGATGTAAAATATATCACTAGCCACTTTAAACAATGCTACCTAATATAATGTTACATACCCTACATTATTCATCTCATATGCATACGTATATACTGTACTCTATATCATCTACTGCATCCTTATGTAATACATGTATCACTAGCCACTTTAACTATGCCACTTTGTTTACATACTCATCTCATATGTATATACTGTACTCGATACCATCTACTGTATCTTGCCTATGCTGCTCTGTACCATCACTCATTCATATATCTTTATGTACATATTCTGTATCCCCTTACACTGTGTTTAAGACAGTAGTTTTGGAATTGTTAGTTAGATTACTTGTTGGTTATTACTGCATTGTTGGAACTAGAAGCACAAGCATTTCGCTACACTCGCATTAACATCTGCTAACCATGTGTATGTGACAAATAAAATTTGATTTGATTTGATTTGAAGCTCATTACCATAACGCAACGTTAACTATTCATGAAAATCGCAAATGAAATGAAATAAATATGCTAGCTCTCAAGCTTAGCCTTTTGTTAACAACACTGTCATCTCAGATTTTCAAAATATGCTTTTCAACCATAGCAAAACAAGCATTTGTGTCACAGTATTGATAGCCTAGCATAGCATTAAGCCTAGCATTCAGCGGGCAACATTTTCACAAAAACAAGAAAAGCATTCAAATAAAATAATTGACCGTTGAAGAACTTCGGATGTTTTCAATGAGGAGACTCTTAGTTAGATAGCAAATGTTCAATTTTTCCTGAAAGAGTCTTTGTGTAGGAGAAATCGCTCCGTTTTGTTCATCACGTTTGGCTACCAAAAAAAAACGAAAATTCAATCATCAAAACGCAGAATTTTTTTCAAAATTAACTCCATAATATCGACTGAAACATGGTAAACGTTGTTTAGAATCAATCCTCAAGGTGTTTTTCACATATCTCTTCGATGATATATCGTTCGTGGAAGTCTCCTCTCTCCTCTGAATCACATGGAATGATGCTTGCAGCTGGAGATTACGCACCAATTTCGACAAAGGACACCGGGCGGACACCTGGTAAATGTAGTCTCTTATAGCCAATCTTCCAATGATATGCCTACAAACACGTCACAATGCTGCAGACACCTTGGGGAAACGGCAGAACGTTTAGGCTCGTTCAGGGCGCATTCACAGCCATATAAGGAGACAATGGAAAACAGAGCCTCAAAAAGTTTGCTCATTTCCTGTTTGAAGTTTCATCTTGGTTTCGCCTGTAGCATCAGTTCTGTGGCACTCACCGATAATATCTTTGCAGTTTTGGAAACATCAGAGTGTTTTCTTTCCAAAGCTGTCAATTATATGCATAGTCGAGCATCTTTTCGTGACAAAATATCTTGTTTAAGATGGGAACGTTTTTTTATCCATAAATTAAAAGAGCGCCCCCTATAATCCAAGAAGTTAACAAGGTCAGATCTTTTCAAAACATCATATGTGTGATTAGGCAACCCTCATGTAAATCAGTCATTTCTCCCAACAGATGTCAAAGAAAAGCTCTCTCACACAGCAAGGACTTAGTGACATAGTGTGAGGCTTACAGACACACAGAGCCTGCAATAGTTACCTTTGTTCGAACTATCAAAGAACCATCAGACCTAGAGCTCTGAATCTTTAGAAACTTGTTCTAGAGCTCAAGTCGATAGTGCACGGTGAGTAATGTGGCTCTAGAAGGTTCTCAGACCAGAAACAGCCTTGTACATTTGCAATAACTTCAATTAATTTTGACCATCACAAAAATGACAACATTTAGAAAAGTCCCAGAATCGTAAGACTAGGTGCATTGAAACCGCCTCGGCCCATAGAGATGGATCCTAACGTTTCTGTCCGATATCTCATTCAAGGACCCCGTAGCAACGCACAGAAAATGTGGATTTTCAGCACCAATTACGGTCGCCGCTCGGGTTCCAAATGACCTATCGAGCCAAAACTTGAGATAAGGGTTGGCCTCAGCTAGGCCTACACATAATGTCAGAACTAAACCCGCAGCGAGAATGTAAGTACGTGTTTAATGTTTTTATTATGGATTAAACAGAAGGCGCTGTGAATTTTGGGCCTGCTCTGAAATATCTTCTAAACGTCTTCTAAACGAGTTGGACAAAGTGGGCTTGGTGTCAGTTTGTATCAGTTTGGTGTCGGAATGATATCTAATTGACTGATGGATGGGTACTTGCTTGGTGACTTGTCTATTTGCAATTTGTGATAGACCATCAGCAATTGACATTCTGAAATCAACACCAACGAGCGATGGAGAGGAACCCCTATCCCTGAACATCCCGAGTTCATCGGGCCAGTCAATTTTGTATTTCTGCAGTATTTTTAAGCATGTCAAAATCGTGATGGTAAATGCCCATTGAAACATATTGCAAATGGACGGCCTTGCCAGGAGCACATTTTTTAAATGGTTTTAATACTTTTAATGGGGAGCAGGTGGTCTATGGTTGGGTAGGGAGCACCCCCCACCCGTGCCCATCCAATAGGGAGTGCCCCTGGTCATTTTGGACATAAAAAACAACAAAAAAACAACAGAGTCCCACTTCTCCCTCATCATTCATGACAAATAGACCATCTAGTTTGATTCTTGGCTTAACATAGTGCTATATTTCATTTGGACAGTATAAATGCCATTTGGTTCATTGACTTTTGGGTTTGGAAACTGACTTCCTATGATCGTACATTGCAAATGGACATAACATCCTGTTTTGGCACTTTCAATACTTTCATATTGCATTTGGAGATTTCTTATGGCATTTGGCAATGGTTCACTGACTTTTGACTTCGACTTTTGACTTCCTATGAAATCATATTGCAAATGGACAAAACTTATGCTTTATGGACAAGTGAAAAAAAAATATGACAATGAAATATGACAAAAGTATGTTCATACAGTTCTTATACATGGATAATTGACAAAAAAAATGAAAACATTTTGAAAAACAGTCCAGGCACTTTTTTTTAGGGTGATAAGTTTTAGATTTCTTTTCACATTTTCAAAATTGCACCCTTGGTCTTGACTTGATGTGCATTTGCAATATGAAAATTTACTGTGGAGCGCGCTCGCCATCTATGGGATTTTTGCTGTGTGACACTTGGCATTTGCAATATGTTTTGAATGAAACGGCATCCAATTGAATGGTATTGTCCATTGTGTATATGTTTTGTACGGTGCCAATAAGATCCCATAAATTTTTGTCCATTTCAGGGGGGGTATTCCCTTACATTTCTTAGACACTTCAGAACTTCCTTTTGATATTTTTGGGTATTTTCTGTTGTTCCATGTAGTGAATCTGTTATTCAATGTGTTTCTATTGGCTAATAGCAAAAATGCCAAATTCAATGTTTCATCTATAGGGGTGGGGTTTCCACATCACCACGTTCAATACCCAAACACGAACACGAAGCACAATTAGAATACAAATGGGGTATTTATAAGGGAGAATTGAACACTGTGGGAAAAGGGGTGAATTCCGCAACCAGGTCACAGTCCACAATCGGTTCTCGTTGTCCGTTCCGTTCTCCTGGTGTCCTAAAACTCGGGTCCTCAGCCAAACCGTTTTGGTACACAGTGGAGGTAATCAGACAGATAGATAATTCTCTCTTTGCTCACACTCTCCATAACAGTCCTCCCTCCATTTGTGCAGCCCACTTCCTCTTTTATCCACAAGCACTCCCTGGCTTAACGACCCACAGGCTTGCCTCGTTGGGGCAGGAAGTCCATATTGGGCTGTAAGATATCTCCCTTCAATCACCACTTCCCTCACCCTTCCCTGCTGTCTGCCACACCATGTTACTTAGACTTGTTATTCTTCTTCACTATTCACTGTTTATTTATTCCTTGTATCACTATTGTAAATGTTGTATCTTTATCTCTGCATTGTTGGAAAGGACCCGTAAGTCAGCATTTCACTATTAGCGTATCACGTTTAAGGGAAGACCCAGATGCAAACGATGTACGAAGTAACAAAAGTTTATTACTAGAACAGGGGGCAGGAACAATGACAGGTCAAGGACACGCAGAGGTCAGTAATCCAGATCAGAGTCCAAAAGGTACAGAACGGCAGGCAGGCTCAGGCTCAGGGCAGGCAGAATGGTCAAAATTTAGAAAAGAGGAACTAGAAACAGACAGGAGCAAGTGCAAAAACGATGGACAGCTTGTCGAATGAAACGAACTGGCAACAGACAAACAGAGAACGCAGGTATAAATACACTGGGGATAATGGGGAAGATAGGCGACACCTGGAGGGGGGTGGAGACAAGCACAAATACAGGTGAAACAGATTCCGGTGTGACAAGCATATTTTTACGAAGCATGTGACAAATAAAATGTGGATTAAAATACGTTTCAGTACTCATTTTGGGTGCCTGAACTCTGCAATATGTTTAAGCCAATATTCTGGAAGAAGTTCTGGAAGTCAAGCAGTAGAATATGTGAGGTGTTGGAACTTGTGTATTTCCCTCACTGATTCAAGCAGAAAATTGACACAAAAGTAGATACAAATACAATGCTGATAAAGAATACGTTTTAATGGTAATAATTTGTGCAATCAGTGTCTTGTCAGTGGTGGAAGAGATACTCTGGAGCTGCTGCAGTGTGTCTGGGGCTGCTGTGTGTTCTCCTACTGGCTGGGATCATAGGCCTGTTTCTCTACCGTGAGTTTGACATGTTCTCACTCAAACATTCTTCATCATCAGTGGTGTAATGATCAGGGATCAATTACATTTACATTCCAGTCAATTCAATTGTGACAATACACCAAATTCCAATTCCACGTTTTCCTCATTCAAAAGCATTGAAGATCATTGGAATTCCAATAGAATTCCAGTGTATTTCCTGAATTGAAATTTAACTGACCCCAACCCTGGTCATGTCTGATTAACATTTAACTGACCCCAACCCTGGTCATGTCTGATTAACATTTAACTGACCCCAACCCTGGTCATGTCTGATTAACATTTCCACTGTTACCTTGTTCATTAGTCGTATTATTTCACAGAGAGAAACCAATTGACCTGTTCCAACACCCTGACTGAAGAGAGGGACCAGTTACAGACCAGCAGAAACAATCTGACTGAAGAGAGAGACCAGCTACAGACTAGCAACAACACGCGGACCAAAGAGAGGGACCAGCTACAGACCAGCGACAACACCCTGACCAATGAGAGAGACCAGCTACAGACCAGTTACAACACCCTGACCAAAGAGAGAGACCAGCTACAGATCAGTTACAACACTCTGACCAAAGAGAGAGACCAGCTACAGAAAGAGACAGAACTTCTGAAACAATCTTTAGTTGAGAAAGGTGAGTCAAATTGTCTAATGACTGTTCTGTTTGACAGTCTCTGTATCAGTTCACATGCCACTTACAAACAGGAAATGTAACTTTTATTAAATCAAAAATGTGAGAAAAAATGTATGACTTCCGAACTGTCCATTAGATAGTTCCTGTCTTCCTTGACTGTCTGATTGATATTTAATTCATTGTTGTATTAAAGTGACTAAAGCAAGAAATGTTCAACTTATAGTGTGTCCTCGAGGATGGAAGAAGCTTGGTAGCAGTTGTTACTACGTCTCTACTGAGAAAAAATCCTGGGAGGAGAGCAGACAGGACTGCAGAAATAGAGGAGCAGACCTGGTCGTCATCAACAGCCAAGAGAAACAGGTGTGTGAGAAAGAGAGAGAGTGACAGAGAGAGTGAGAGAGAGTGAGAGAGAGTGAGAGAGAGAGAGAGAGAGAGAGAGAGAGTGAGTGAGTGAGTGAGTGAGTGAGAGAGAGAGAGAGAGAGAGAGAGAGAGAGAGAGAGAGAGAGAGAGAGTGAGAGAGAGAGTGAGTGAGAGAGTGAGAGAGTGAGTGAGTGAGTGAGAGAGTGAGAGAGTGAGTGAGTGAGTGAGTGAGACAAAAAGAGAGAGACAGAGAGAGTGACAGAGTGAGACAGGGTTGCAGCTTAAGCCCCACCCTCTTCGACATATATACATCAACGGATTGGCGAAGGCACTCTAGAACAGTCTGCAGCCCCGGTCCTCACCATACTAGAATCTGAAGTCAAATGTCTACAGTTCGCTGATGATCAGGAGCTTCTGTCCCAAACAAAGCAAACAAACAAAGCAGGGCCTACGGTAGGACACAGATCTTCTGCGCAGATGCTATCAGGCCTGAACCCTGACAGTAAATCTCAGTAAGACAAAAATAATGGTGTTCCATAAAAGGTTCAGTTGCCAGGAACATGAATACAAATTCCATCTGGACACCGTTGCCCTAGAGCACACAAAAAAACTATACAGCCCTCAGTCTAAACATCAGCGACACAGGTAACTTCCACAAAGCTGTGAACGATCTGAGAGACAAGGCAAGAAGGGCCTTCTATGGAGTTTTAGAACCCACTGCCCTTTATGGTTGTGAGGTCTGGTGACACCAACCAAGAATTCACAAAATGTGACAAATATCAAATTGAGACTCTGCATACATCATTCTTAAAAAATATCCTCTGTGTACAACTTAAAACACGAAATAATGCATGCAGAGCAGAATTAGGCCGATACCCACTAATTATCAAAATCCAGAAAAGAGTCGTTAAATTCACAAACCACCTAAAAGGAAGCGATTCCCAAACCTTCCATAACAAAGCCCTCACCTACAGAGAGATGAACCTGGAGAAGAGTCCCCTAAGCAAGCTGGTCCTGGGGCTCTGTTCACAAACACAAACACACCCCACAGAGCCTCAGGACAGCAGCACAATCAGACCCAACCAAATCATGAGAAAACAAAAAGATAATTACTTGACACATTAGAAAGAATTAACATTTGCTATTTGGACCTAAACAGAGAGTACACAGTGGCAGAATACCTGACCACTGTGACTGACCCAAATTTAAGGAAAGCTTTGACTATGTAAAGACTCAGTGAGCATAGCCTTGCTATTGAGAAAGGCCGCCGTAGGCAGACATGGCTCTCAAGAGAAGACAGGCTATGTGCTCACTGCCCACAAAATGAGGTGGAAACTGAGCTGCACTTCCTAACCTCCTGCCCAATGTATGACCATATTAGAGACACATATTTCCCTCAGATTACACAGATCCACAAAGAATTTGAAAACAAACCCAATTTACATTAACTCCCATATATATTGAGTGAAATACCACAGTGTGCCCTCACAGCAGCAAGATTTGTGACCAGTTTTCCCTTTTGTAATTTAACTACTTGCAATCAATATTTGAAATTGGAAAACATTTTTTGGAGAAGACTATGTATTAACAATGTTGAATCTCTTCCACAACTATAGACATTAGTCAATTGGTTATGTGGAGTAAAGAACTATGTCTGGATTGGTCTGACTGACTCTGTTACTGAGGGGACCTGGAAATGGGTGGACGGCACACCACTGACCACAAAGTAAGACATTAATGAATTCTGTGTCACTATGACATCACTGTCTGGAGTAGTATGTTCAAAATGGACAGCCTGATTCTCCTACAGGTATTGAAACAGTGGACAGCCTGATTCTGTGTTTGTCCTACAGGTATTGGAACAGTGGACAGTCTGATTCTGTGTTGTTTCTTCTACAGGTATTGGAACAGTGGACAACCTGATTCTATGTGTTGTTTCCCCTACAGGTATTCAACAGTGGAGAGCCTGATTCTATGTGTTGCTTCTTCTACAGGTATTGGAACAGTGGAGAGCCTGATTCTATGTGTTGCTTCTTCTACAGGTATTGGAACAGTGGACAGTCTGATTCTATGTGTTGTATGTGTTGTTTCTCCTACAGGTATTGGAACAGTGGACAGCCTGATTCTGTATGTTGTTTCTCCTACAGGTATTGGAACAGTGACAGTCTGATTCTGTGTTGTTTTTTCTACAGGTATTGGAACAGTGGACAACCTGATTCTATGTGTTGTTTCTCCTACAGGTATTCAACAGTGGACAGCCTGATTCTGTGTTGTTTCTTCTACAGGTATTGTAACAGTGGACACCCTGATTCTATGTGGTGTTTCTTCTACAGGTATTGGAACAGTGGACAGCCTGATTCTGTGTTGTTTCTTCTACAGGTATTGGAACAGTGGACAGCCTGATTCTGTGTTGTTTCGTCTACAGGTATTGGTACAGTGGACAGCCTGATTCTGTGTTGTTTCTTCTACAGGTATTGGAACAGTGGACAGCCTGATTCTATGTGTTATTTCTTCTACAGGTATTGGAACAGTGGACAGCCTGATTCTATGTGTTGTTTCTTCTAGAGGTATTGGAACAATGACATTCTGATTCTGTGTTGTTTCTTCTACAGGTATTGGAACAGTAAAGAGCCTAATGGTGGTCGAGCAGAGAACTGTGTGTATTTCTACTCCTGGTCATCAGACACAGGAGCTTGGTGGGACTATGACTGTTCCTATAAATACAGATGGATCTGTGAGAAATAGGATTCATCCTCAGTACTCTCTGAACTGCTTAATAGGATTATGCTAATTACTGTCAATCGTAAACTATTTTCTGCTTATTCAATTTACCTTGTCAAGAACATACAATATATAACAAGACAAATGTATAACACATAATATAATAAATAAAAATAACAGAACATAAGCAACAACAATACAATGAATTGATAACAGAAAGACTGTTCTCTCTATTGTTGAGGAAATTCACCACTAAGGACAAAAAATCTCTGGAAATGAATCAATCTTTATTATGACAGTCATGGATTTAATTTTTATTTGAATTACTTTTTATTTTTTGGTAAATATTTTTCTTAACTCTTCTTGCACTGCACTTTTAGTCTACACTTGTTGTATTCGGCGCTTGTGACAAATAAAGTTTGATTTGATTTGAGACCCTTTATACTGCGACACAAACAAGTCATATCAGCACGGTTGGTTCGTGCAAGAGACTGACTGATTCCACACCAGGCTTCTTACCTTGAAACTGAGATACTCCTTTTGGTTCCCAGAGCAATGTTCTAGGTGAACTGGGAAATTGCTTATTCAGTGATAGTGTGGATTCCTTCCAGTCAATCAGTTACTTGCATGAAACCAACCAAGTTGGTTATTAGAAAAGCAGCATTATTCTAAAAATACGAGAGAGAAACAGAGAGAAAATGTAACACTCTATTATACAATAGTTGATCTAACATGGAGTCTAGAAGGACTGTTCTCTACTGTATAATAGTTGATCTAACATGGAGTCTAGAAGGACTGTTCTCTACAGTATAATAGTTGATCTAACATGGAGTCTAGAAGGACTGTTCTCTACTGTATAATAGTTGATCTAACATGGAGTCTAGAAGGACTGTTCTCTACTATATAATAGTTGATCTAACATGGAGTCTATAAGGACTGTTCTCTACTGTATAATATATGATCTAACATGGAGTCTAGAAGGACTGTTCTCTACTGTATAATAGTTGATCTAACATGGGAGTCTAGAAGGACTGTTCTCTACTATATAATAGTTGATCTAACATGGAGTCTAGAAGGACTGTTCTCTACTGTATAATAGTTGATCTAACATGGAGTCTAGAAGGACTGTTCTCTACTGTATAATAGTTGATCTAACATGGGAGTCTAGAAGTACTGTTCTCTCTACTGTATAATTTAATATAATCTCTGACACAAGTCTGAAAATGTGAATTTAATATACACCAGATGTCCATTAACACTCCAAGTACCAAAGAGATCAGATCAATAGAGACTCCGTGTCTTTTTGACTGCTGCTTTACCATTTCACAGCCTCTAGCAACAGATGTGAACTACACAAAACAAACAAAGGTTAGTGAATCCTCTTCTCTGCGTCTTTTAGAACAGAAAAGGCTTATATGCTCAACTACTGAGCTCTGTCTGGGTGAAGGACCCGGTTTGAAACGAGGCGCCTTTGAACCTGCCTGTATAAATACCTTGACATACAGTTGTATAGAAGGCACACCTGCCACGAGTCCTCGCAAGGCCATAGAAATCGGGAGAGTTCACACTGTGTCCTGGTCTGCATCCTCTCTGGTGTAGCACAGACTCCCCCCCCCCAACCACTATGGGGACGGACGGAGCACAGACTCCCCCCCCCCAACCACTATGGGGACGGACGGAGCACAGACTTCCCCCCAACTACTATGGGGATGGACGGAGCACAGACCCCCCCCCCCCCAACCACCATGGGGACACAGTGTGTGTCTCAGTGTGTGTGTCACTGTGTGTGTCTCAGTGTGTGTGTCTCAGTGTGTATGTGTGTGTGTGTGTGTGTGTGTCTGTGTGTTTGTGTGTGTGTGTGTGTGTGTCTGTGTGTGTGTGTGTGCGTGTGTCTCAGTGTTAGTCACAGAGCTCATTATGTTTGTTTGTCAAACAGGCAGACAAGAGGAATGACACATCTGTCCACATGCTCGGTGTGTTTGTCTCATTATTCCATCATCCAACCACCTTCCCTCACTCGGTACCACGTCGAAACGAGAGAAGAAGAACGACCCAGCGAAACACATCAGCGTTAGTTCAAACTGTAGAACCCAGTTCCTTCATTTGAACAATAGATTTTATCAAACAAAACTATGCGAGGGGGGGGGGGCAAGGGAGACAATCACTTTCTGCTTCACACACAGACTAGCTGTCAAGGCACTCCTACTGTCACTACTGGCAGCTCATGCCCCAGTCTACTGAATGTGGGAGCCGGACATGTTGTCCGGAGGCTCGTTCCAGGCCAGTTCAGCCAGTCATGACACCCACCATCTCAGATTGTTCTGAACTTGTTTCTGTAGTTAGAAACAGAAGATATAAACAATCCTGCATTATCATTTTGTTGAAGTATAATTCAATCTCCTGAGGAAGTAATTGACTCCACCAAAAAATTGGCCATTTGAATTAATAGGATTCATAAATGTTTTAATAAATATACCTAACATTTGTACCAAACTGTTTTTAAAAGAATGAGTAAGACATGAGGATTCCACACACACACCAAGTATCTAATATAGTAGCTAGTTTCATATAACAGGAGTATCTAATATAGTAGCTAGTTTCATATAACAGGAGTATCTAATATAGTAGCTAGTATCATTTAACAGGAGTATCTAATATAGTAGCTAGTATCATTTAACAGGAGCATCTACTATAGTAGCTGGTAGCATCAGGAGTATCTACTATAGTAGCTGGTAGCATCAGGAGTATCTACTATAGTAGCTAGTATCATTTAACAGGAGTATCTACTATAGTAGCTAGTATCATTTAACAGGAGAATTTAATATAGTAGCTGGTATCTTAAAACAGAAGTATCTAATATAGTAGCTAGTATCATTTAACAGGAGTATCTACTATAGTAGCTGGTAGCATCAGGAGTATCTACTATAGTAGCTAGTATCATATAACAGGAGTATCTACTATAGTAGCTGGTAGCATCAGGAGTATCTACTATAGTAGCTGGTAGCATCAGGAGTATCTAATATAGTAGCTAGTATCATTTAACAGGAGTATCTAATATAGTAGCTGGTAGCATCGGGAGTATCTACTATAGTAGCTGGTAGCATCAGGAGTATCTAATATAGTAGCTAGTATCATTTAACAGGAGTATCTAATATAGTAGCTAGTATCATTTAACAGGAGCATCTACTATAGTAGCTAGTATCATATAACAGGAGTATCTAATATAGTAGCTGGTAGCATCAGGAGTATCTACTATAGTAGCTGGTAGCATCAGGAGTATCTAATATAGTAGCTAGTATCATTTAACAGGAGTATCTACTATAGTAGCTAGTATCATTTAACAGGAGTATCTACTATAGTAGCTAGTATCATATAACAGGAGTATCTACTATAGTAGCTAGTATCATTTAACAGGAGTATCTACTATAGTAGCTAGTATCATTTAACAGGAGTATCTACTATAGTAGCTAGTATCATATAACAGGAGTATCTACTATAGTAGCTAGTATCATTAAACAGGAGTATCTACTATAGTAGCTAGTATCATATAACAGGAGTATCTAATATAGTAGCTAATATCATTTAACAGGAGTATCTACTATAGTAGCTAGTATCATTTAACAGGAGTATCTACTATAGTAGCTGGTAGCATCAGGAGTATCTACTATAGTAGCTGGTAGCATCAGCTCTCCATGTCATTTATTATGGAGCTACGGCTTGGAGTATTGTTTCTGCTCTCTGTTTCATTATTTGTTTACTTGTCTGTTTTATGAGTCATTCCACTGCTGTGGTTTTTACACATTATGGACATGTAGTGTATAGACAAGTGAGAGTGTGTCTGTATCTCTGTATGTGCGTTTGTGCCTCAGTGTGTATGTGTCTCAGTGTGTGTGTGTGTGTGTGTGTGTTTGCATCAGTGTGTGTGTGTGTGTGTATCAGTGTGTGTGTGTATCAGTGTGTGTGTCTCAGTGTGTGTGTCACTGTGTGTGTCTCAGTGTGTGTTTCTCAGTGTGTGTGTGTATCAGTGTGTGTCTGTGTGTGTGTGTATCAGTGTGTGTGTCTCAATGTGTGTGTCTCAGTGTGTGTCTGTCTCAGTGTGTATTTCTCAGTGTGTATGTCTCAGTGTGTATGTCTCAGTGTGTGTGTCACTGTGTGTCTCAGTGTGTGTTTCTCAGTGTGTGTGTCTCAGTGTGTGTCTGTGTGTGTGTGTATCAGTGTGTGTGTCTCAGTGTGTGTGTCTCAGTGTGTGTCTGTATGTGTGTATCAGTGTGTGTGTGTCTCAGTGTGTATGTCTCAGTGTGTATGTCTCAGTGTGTGTGTCACTGTGTGTCTCAGTGTGTGTTTCTCAGTGTGTGTGTGTCTCAGTGTGTGTCTGTGTGTGTGTGTATCAGTGTGTGTGTCTCAGTGTGTGTGTCTCCGTGTGTGTGTCTCAGTGTGTATGTTTCAGTGTGTGTGTGTCTCAGTGTGTGTGTCACTGTGTGTGTCTCAGTGTGTGTGTCTCAGTGTGTATGTATCAGTGTGTGTGTCTTTCAGGATGTGTGTGTGTGTGTGTGTCTGTGTGTATGTGTGTGTGTGTGCGTGTGTCTCAGTGTTAGTCACAGAGCTCATTATGTTTGTTTGTCAAACAGGCAGACAAGAGGAACGACACATCTGTCAGCATGCTCGGTGTGTTTGTCTCATTATTCCATCATCCAACCACCTTCCCTCACTCGGTACCACGTCGAAACGAGAGAAGAAGAACGACCCAGCGAAACACATCAGCGTTAGTTCAAACTGTAGAACACAGTTCCTTCATTTGAATATAACATTAGATTTTATCAAACAAAACTATGCGAACACAAATATCAATGCATTTCTTAAAATCAATACACAGAAGTATATATTTTTTAAACCTGCATATTTAGCTAAAAGAAATCCAGGTTAGCAGGCAATATTAACCAGGTGAAATTGTGTCACTTCTCTTGCCTTCAATGCACGCAGAGTGAAAACTTCTAGGGAGTTTTTCCTAGCCACCGTGCTTCTACACCTGCATTGCTTGTTGTTTGGGGATTTAGGCTGGGTTTCTGTACAGCACTTTGAGATATCAGCTGATGTACTATATATGGGCTATATATATAAATTTGATTTGATTTGATTTGATCTCTGTGTCAAGACTCAGGAGAAGACGCAGATGCAGACAGTTTCGAAGTAACACAAGTGTATTACTAGAACAGGGGGGGGGGCAAACGACAGGTTAAAGAGCAGAGGTCAGTCATCCAGAGCAGAGCCCAAAAGGTACAGAACGGCAGGCAGGGTCAGGGTCAGGGTCAAAGAGCAGAGGTCAGTCATCCAGAGCAGAGCCCGAAAGGTACAGAACGGCAGGCAGGGTCAGGGTCAGGGTCAGGACAGAGGTCAGTAATCCAGAGCAGAGCCCGAAAGGTACAGAACGGCAGGCAGGGTCAGGGTCAAAGAGCAGAGGTCAGTCATCCAGAGCAGAGCCCGAAAGGTACAGAACGGCAGGCAGGGTCAGGGTCAGGGTCAGGACAGAGTCAGTAATCCAGAGCAGAGCCCGAAAGGTACAGAACGGCAGGCAGGGTCAGGGTCAGGGCAGAGGTCAGTCATCCAGAGCAGAGCCCGAAAGGTACTGAACGGCAGGCAGGGTCAGGGTCAGGGCAGAGGTCAATAATCCAGGGTGGTACAAGGTACAGAATGGCAGGGAAGTTCAGGGTCAAGGCAGGCAAAATGGCAGGGAGGTTCAGGGTCTAGAGAGACTAGAGGAAGACAGGAGCATGAAAAAAATGCTGATAGGCTTGACGAAACAAAACGAACTAACAACAGACAAACAGAAAACCCAGGTATAAAAACACTGGAGATAATGAGGAAGATGGGTAACACCTGGGGGGGGGGGGGGGGGGGGTGGAGACAATCACAAAGACAGATGAAAAAGATCAGGGTGTGACACTCTGGGACCCTCAGGAGATGGGTAACACCTGGGGGGGGGGGGGGGGGAGACAATCACAAAGACAGATGAAAAAGATCAGGGTGTGACACTCTGGGACCCTCAGGAGATGGGTAACACCTGGGGGGGGGGGGGGAGACAATCACAAAGACAGATGAAAAAGATCAGGGTGTGACACTCTGGGACCCTCAGGAGATGGGTAACACCTGGGGGGGGGGGGTGGAGACAATCACAAAGACAGATGAAAAAGATCAGGGTGTGACACTCTGGGACCCTCAGGAGATGGGTAACACCTGGGGGGGGGGGGGGGGGGGTGGAGACAATCACAAAGACAGATGAAAAAGATCAGGGTGTGACACTCTGGGACCCTCAGGAGATGGGTAACACCTGGGGGGGGGGGGGGGTGGAGACAATCACAAAGACAGATGAAAAAGATCAGGGTGTGACACTCTGGGACCCTCAGGAGATGGGTAACACCTGGGGGGGGGGGGTGGAGACAATCACAAAGACAGATGAAAAAGATCAGGGTGTGACACTCTGGGACCCTCAGGAGATGGGTAAACACCTGGGGGGGGGGGGGGGGGTGGAGACAATCACAAAGACAGATGAAAAGATCAGGGTGTGACACTCTGGGACCCTCAGGAGATGGGTAACACCTGGGGGGGGGGGGGGGGGGGGGGGTGGAGACAATCACAAAGACAGATGAAAAAGATCAGGGTGTGACACTCTGTGACCCTCAGGAGATGGGTAACACCTGGGGGGGGGTGGAGACAATCACAAAGACAGATGAAAAAGATCAGGGTGTGACACTCTGGGACCCTCAGGAGATGGGTAACACCTGGGGGGGGGGGTGGAGACAATCACAAAGACAGATGAAAAAGATCAGGGTGTGACACTCTGGGACCCTCAGGAGATGGGTAACACCTGGGGGGGGGTGGAGACAATCACAAAGACAGATGAAAAAGATCAGGGTGTGACACTCTGGGACCCTCAGGAGATGGGTAACACCTGGGGGGGGGGGTGGAGACAATCACAAAGACAGATGAAAAAGATCAGGGTGTGACACTCTGGGACCCTCAGGAGATGGGTAACACCTGGGGGGGGTGGAGACAATCACAAAGACAGATGAAAAAGATCAGGGTGTGACACTCTGGGACCCTCAGGAGATGGGTAACACCTGGGGGGGGGGGGGGGTGGAGACAATCACAAAGACAGATGAAAAAGATCAGGGTGTGACACTCTGGGATCCTCAGGGAGATGGGTAACACCTGGGGGGGGGGGGGGGGGTGGAGACAATCACAAAGGACAGATTAAAAAGATCAGGGTGTGACACTCTGGGACCCTCAGGAGATGGGTAACACCTGGGGGGGGGGGGGGGGGGTGGAGACAATCACAAAGACAGATGAAAAAGATCAGGGTGTGACACTCTGGGACCCTCAGGAGATGGGTAACACCTGGGGGGGGTGGAGACAATCACAAAGACAGATGAAAAAGATCAGGGTTGTGACACTCTGGGACCCTCAGGAGATGGGTAACACCTGGGGGGGGGGGGGGGGTGGAGACAATCACAAAGACAGATGAAAAAGATCAGGGTTGTGACACTCTGGGTCCTCAGGAGATGGGTAACACCCTGGGGGGGGGGGGGGGGGGTGGAGACAATCACAAGACAGATTAAAAAGATCAGGGTGTGACACTCTGGGACCCTCAGGAGATGGGTAACACCTGGGGGGGGGGGGGGGTGGAGACAATCACAAAGACAGATGAAAAAGATCAGGGTGTGACCACTCTGGGACCCTCAGGAGATGGGTAACACCTGGGGGGGGGGGGGGGGGGTGGAGACAATCACAAAGACAGATGAAAAAGATCAGGGTGTGACACTCTGTGACCCTCAGGAGATGGGTAACACCTGGGGGGGGGTGGAGACAATCACAAAGACAGATGAAAAAGATCAGGTGTGACACTCTGGGACCCTCAGGAGATGGTAACACCTGGGGGGGGGGTGGAGACAATCACAAAGACAGATGAAAAAGATCAGGGGTGTGACACTCTGGGACCCTCAGGAGATGGGTAACACCTGGGGGGGGGGTGGAGACAATCACAAAGACAGATGAAAAGATTCAGGGTGTGACACTCTGGGACCCTCAGGAGATGGGTAACCACCTGGGGGGGGGGTGGAGACAATCACAAAGGACAGATGAAAAAAGATCAGGGGTGTGACACTCTGGGACCCTCAGGAGATGGGGTAACACCTGGGGGGGGTGGAGACAATCACAAAGACAGATGAAAAAGATCAGGGTGTGACACTCTGGGACCCTCAGGAGATGGGTAACACCTGGGGGGGGGGGGGGTGGAGACAATCACCAAAGACAGATGAAAAAGATCAGGGTGTGACACTCTGGGATCCTCAGGGGATGGGTACACCTGGGGGGGGGGGGGGGGTGGAGACAATCACAAAGACAGATTAAAAAGATCAGGGTGTGACACTCTGGGACCCTCAGGAGATGGGTAACACCTGGGGGGGGGGGGGGGGGGGTGGAGACAATCACAAAGACAGATGAAAAAGATCAGGGTGTTGTGACACTCTGGGACCCTCAGGAGATGGGTAACACCTGGGGGGGGGGTGGAGGACAATCACAAAGACAGATGAAAAGATCAGGGTGTGACACTCTGGGACCCTCAGGAGATGGGTAACACCTGGGGGGGGGGGGTGGAGACAATCACAAAGACAGATGAAAAAGATCAGGGTGTGACACTCTGGGATCCTCAGGAGATGGGTAACACCTGGGGGGGGGGGGGGGGGGTGGAGACAATCACAAAGACAGATGAAAAAGATCAGGGTGTGACACTCTGGGACCCTCAGGAGATGGGTAACACCTGGGGGGGGGGGGGGGGTTGGAGACAATCACAAAGACAGATGAAAAAGATCAGGTGTGACACTCTGGGACCCTCAGGAGATGGGTAACACCTGGGGGGGGGGGGGGAGACAATCACAAAGACAGATGAAAAAGATCAGGGTGACACTCTGGACCTCAGGAGATGGGTAACACCTGGGGGGGGGGGTTGGAGACAATCACAAAGACAGATGAAAAAGATCAGGGTGGGACACTCTGGGACCCTCAGGAGATGGGTAACACCTGGGGGGGGGGGGTGGAGATCAATCACAAAGACAGATGAAAAAGATCAGGGTGTGACACCTGCCTGGACCCTCAGGAGGATGGTTAACACCTGGGGGGGGGGGGTGGAGACAATCACAAAGACAGATGAAAAAGATCAGGGTGTGACACTCTGGGACCCTCAGGAGATGGGTAACACCTGGGGGGGGGGGGGGGACAATCCAAAGACAGATGAAAAAGATCAGGGTGTGACACTCTGGACCCTCAGGAGATGGTAACAGCCTGGGGGGGGGGGGGTGGAGACAATCACAAAGACAGATGAAAAAAGATCAGGGTGTGACACTCTGGGACCCTCAGTGAGATGGGTAACACCTGGGGGGGGGGGGGGGGGGGGGGGGGGTGGAGAACAATCACAAAGACAATGAGAAAAGATCATGGTGTTACCACTCTGTGACCACTCAGGAGATGGGTAACACCTGGGGGGGGGTGGAGACAATCACAAATACAGATGAAAAAGAATCAGGTGTGACACTCTGGGACCCTCAAGGAGAATGGGTAAACACCCTGGGGGGGGGGGGTGGAGACAATCACAAAGACAGATGAAAAAGATCAGGGGTTTGACACTCTGGGACCCTCAGGAGATGGGTAACACCTACCTTGGGGGGGGTGGAGACAATCACAAGACAGATGAAAAGATCAGGGTGTGGACAACTCTGGGACCGCTCAGGAGATGTGGTAACAACCTGGGGGGGGGGGTGGAGACAATCACAAAGACAGATGAAAAAGATCAAGGGTGTGACACTCTGGACCCTCAGGAGATGGGTAACACCTGGGGGGGGTTGGAGGACAATCACAAAGACAGATGAAAAAGATCAGGGTGTGTGACACTCTGGGACCCTCAGGAGATGGGTAACACCTGGGGGGGGGGGGGGGGTGGAGACAATCACAAAGACAGATGAAAAAGATCAGTGTGTGACACTCTGGGTCCTCAGGAGATGGGGTAACACCTGGGGGGAGGGGGGGGGGTGGATGGGACAATCACAAAGACAGATGAAAAAGATCGGGTGTGACACTCTGGACCCTCAGGAGATGGGTAACACCTGGGGGGGGGGGGTGGAGAGGGGCGAACAATCACAAAGAACAGATGAAAAAGATCAGGGTTGTTTGACACTCTGGGACCCTCAGGAGATGGGTAACACCTGGGGGGGGGGGGGGGAGACAATCACAAAGACAGATGAAAAGATCAGGGTGTGACACTCTGGGACCTCAGGAGATGGGTAACACCTGGGGGGGGGGTGGAGACAATCACAAAGACAGATGAAAAAGATCAGGGTGTGACACTCTGGGACCCTCAGGAGATGGGTAACACCTGGGGGGGGGGGGGGGGTGGAGACAATCACAAAGACAGATGAAAAAGATCAGGGTGTGACACTCTGGGACCCTCAGGAGATGGGTAACACCTGGGGGGGGGGGGGGGGGGGTGGAGACAATCACAAAGACAGATGAAAAAGATCAGGGTGTGACACTCGGGACCTCAGGAGATGGGTAACACCTGGGGGGTGGGGAAGACAATCACAAAGACAGATGAAAAAGATCAGGGTGTGACACTCTGGGACCTCAGGAGATGGGTAACACCTGGGGGGGGGGGGGGTGGAAGACAATCACAAAGACAGATGAAAAAGATCAGGGTGTGACACTCTGGACCCTCAGGAGATGGGTAAACACCTGGGGGGGGGGGGGGGGTGGAGACAATCACAAAGACAGATGAAAAAGATCAGGGTGTGACACTCTGGACCCTCAGGAGATGGGTAACACCTGGGGGGGGGGGGGGGGTGGAGACAATCACAAAGACAGATGAAAAAGATCAGGGTGTGACACTCTGGGACCCTCAGGAGATGGGTAACACCTGGGGGGGGGGGGGTGGAGACAATCACAAAGACAGATGAAAAAGATCAGGGTGTGACACTCTGGGACCCTCAGGAGATGGTAAACACCTGGGGGGGGGTGGAGTGGAGACAATCACCAAAGACAGATGAAAAAGATCAGGGCTGTGACACTCTGGGACCCTCAGGAGATGGGTAACACCTGGGGGGGGGGGGGGTTTGGAGACAATCACAAAGACAGATGAAAAAGATCAGGGTGTGACACTCTGGGATCCTCAGGAGATGGGTAACACCTGGGGGGGGGGGGGGTGGAGACAATCACAAAGACAGATGAAAAAGATCAGGGTGTGACACTCTGGGACCCTCAGGAGATGGGTAACACCTGGGGGGGGGGGGGGGTGGAGACAATCACAAAGACAGATGAAAAAGATCAGGGTGTGACACTCTGGGACCCTCAGGAGATGGGTAACACCTGGGGGGGGGGGTGAGACAATCACAAAGACAGATGAAAAAGATCAGGGTGTGACACTCTGGGACCCTCAGGAGATGGTAACACCTGGGGGGGTGGAGACAATCACAAAGACAGATGAAAAAGATCAGGGTGTGACACTCTGGGACCCTCAGGAGATGGGAACCACCTGGGGGGGGGTGGAGACAATCACAAAGACAGATGAAAAAGATCAGGTGTGACACTCTGGGACCCTCAGGAGATGGGTAACACCTGGGGGGGGGGGTGGAGACAATCACAAAGACAGATGAAAAAGATCAGGGTGTGAACACTCTGGGACCCTCAGGAGATGGGTAACACCTGGGGGGGGGGTGGACGACTAATCACAAAGACAGATGAAAAAGATCAGGGTGTGACACTCTGGGACCCTCAGGAGATGGGTAACACCTGGGGGGTGGAGACAATCACAAAGACAGATGAAAAAGATCAGGGTGTGACACTCTGGGACCCTCAGGAGATGGGTAACACCTGGGGGGGGGGGAGACAATCACAAAGACAGATGAAAAAGATCAGGGTGTGACACTCTGGACCTCAGGAGATGGGTAACACCTGGGGAGGGGGGGGGGTGGAGACAATCACAAAGACAGATGAAAAAGATCAGGGTGTGACACTCTGGGACCCTCAGAGATGGTAACACCTGGGGGGGGGGGGTGAGACAATCACAAAGACAGATGAAAAAGATCAGGGTGTGACACTCTGGGACCCTCAGGAGATGGGTAACACCTGGGGGGGGGTGGAGACAATCACAAGACAGATGAAAAAGATCAGGGTGTGACACTCTGGGACCCTCAGGAGATGGGTAACACCTGGGGGGGGGGGGGGGGTGAGACAATCACAAAGACAGATGAAAAAGATCAGGGTGTGACACTCTGGGACCCTCAGGAGATGGGTACACCTGGGGGGGGGGGTGGAGACAATCACAAAGACAGATGAAAAAGATCAGGGTGTGACACTCTGGGACCCTCAGGAGATGGGTAAACACCTGGGGGGGGGGGGGGGGGTGAGACAATCACAAAGACAGATGAAAAAGATCAGGTGTGACACTCTGGGACCCTCAGGAGATGGGTAACACCTGGGGGGGGGGGAGACAATCACAAAGACTGATGAAAAGATCAGGTGTCTGTGACACTCTGGGACCCTCAGGAGATGGGTAACACCTGGGGGGGGGTGAGACAATCACAAAGACAGATGAAAAAATCAGGGTGTGACACTCTGGGACCCTCAGGAGATGGGTAACACCTGGGGGGGGGGGGAGACAATCACAAAGACAGATGAAAAAGATCAGGTTGACACTCTGGGCCCCTCAGGAGATGGGTAACACCTGGGGGGGGGTGAGACAATCACAAAGACAGATGAAAAAGTCAGGTGTGACACTCTGGGACCCTCAGGAGATGGTAACACCTGGGGGGGGGGTGGAACAATCACAAAGACAGATGAAAAAAGATCAGGTGTGACACTCTCGGACCCTCAGGAGATGGGTAACACCTGGGGGGGGGGGTGGAGACAATCACAAAGACAGATGAAAAAGATCAGGGTGTGACACTCTGGGACCCCTCAGGAGATGGGTAACACCTGGGGGGGGGGGGGAGACAATCACAAAGACAGCATGAAAAAGATCATGGTGTGACACTCTGGACCCTCAGGAGATGGGTAACCACCTGGGGGGGGGGGGTGGAGACAATCACAAAGACAGATGAAAAAGATCATTGGTGACACTCTGTGACCCTCAGGAGATGGGTAACACCTGGGGGGGGGAGGACAATCACAAAGACAGATGAAAAAAGATCAGGTGTGACACTCTGGACCCTCAGGAGATGGGTAACACCTGGGGGGGGGGGTGGAGACAATCACAAAGACAGAAAAAAGATCAGGGTGTGACACTCGGGACCCTCAGGAGATGGTAAACAACCTGGGGGGGGGTGGAGACAATCACAAAGACAGATGAAAAAGATCAGGGTGTGACACTCTGGGACCCTCAGGAGATGGTAAACACCTGGGGGTGGAGACAATCACAAAGACAGATGAAAAAGATCAGGGTGTGACACTCTGGGACCCTCAGGAGATGGGTAACACCGGGGGGTGGAGACAATCACAAGACAGATGAAAAAGATCAGGTGTGACACTCTGGGACCCTCAGCGAGATGGGTAACACCTGGGGGGGGGGGGTGGAGACAATCACAAAGACAGATAAAAAGATCAGGGTGTGACACTCTGGACCCTCAGGAGATGGTAACACCTGGGGGGGGTGGAGACAATCACAAAGACAGATGAAAAGATCAGGTGTGACACTCTGGGACCCTCAGGAGATGGGTAACACCTGGGGGGGGGGGGGAGACACACAAAGACAGATGAAAAAGATCAGGTGTGACACTCTGGGACCCTCAGATGGGTAACACCTGGGGGGGGGGGGGGAGACAATCACAAAGACAGATGAAAAAGATCAGGTTGTGACACTCTGGGACCCTCAGGAGATGGGTAACACCTGGGGGGGGGTGGAGACAATCACAAAGACAGATGAAAAAGATCAGGGTGTGACACCTCTGGGACCCTCAGGAGATGGGTAACACCTGGGGGGGGGAGAGCATCACAAAGACAGATGAAAAGATCAGGGTGTGACACTCTGGGACCCTCAGGAGATGGGTAACACCTGGGGGGGGGGGGGGTGGAGACAATCACAAAGACAGATGAAAAAGATCAGGGTGTGACACTCTCGGACCCTCAGGAGATGGGTAACACCTGGGGGGGGGGGGTTGGAGACAATCACAAAGACAGATGAAAAGATCAGGGTGTGACACTCTGGGACCCTCAGAGATGGGTAACACCCGGGGTGGTGGGAGACAATCACAAAGACAGATGAAAAAATCAGGGTGTGACACTCTGGACCCTCAGGAGATGGGTAACACCTGGGGGGGGGGGGGTGGAGACAATCACAAAGACAGATGAAAAGATCAGGGTGTGACACTCTGGGACCCTCAGGAGATGGTAACACCTGGGGGGGGTG
>NW_022261984.1:12219988-12285248 GCF_002021735.2 Oncorhynchus kisutch | reverse complement strand
GAGGGGGGGAGAGAGAGAGGGAGTGAGAGAGAGGGGTGAAGAGAGAGAGAGTGCGGGAGGAGAGAGAGAAGAGAGAGAGAGAGAGAGAGAGAGAGAGAGAGAGGAGAGAGAGAGAAGAAAAAAACAGAGCAAACTAGAATGCTATTTGGCCCTACACAGAGAGAACACAGTGGCAGAATACCTGACCACTGTGACTGACCCTAAATTAAGGAAAGCTTTGACTATGTACAGACTCAGTGAGCATAGCCTTGCTATTGAGAAAGGCCGCCGTAGGCAGACATGGCTCTCAAGAGAAGACAGGCTATGTGCTCACTGCCCACAAAATGAGGTGGAAACTGAGCTACACTTCCTAACCTCCTGCCCAATGTATGACCATATTAGAGAGACATATTTCCCACAGATTACACAGATCCACAAAGAATTCGAAAACAAATCCAATTTTGATAAACTCCCATATCTACTGGGTGTGAAATTCCACAGTGTGCCATCACAGCAGCAAGATTTGTGACCTGGTGCCACAAGAAAAGGGCAACCAGTGAAGAACAAACACCATTGTAAATACAACCCATATTTATGCTTATTTATTTTATCTTGTGTCCTTTAGCCATTTGTACATTGTTAGAACACTGTATATATATATATATAATATGACATTTGTAATGTCTTTACTGTTTTGAAACTTCTGTATGTGTAATGTTTACTGTTAATTTTGGTTGTTTTTCACTTTATATATTCACTTTGTATGTTGTTTACCTCACTTGCTTTGGCAATGTTAACACATGTTTCCCATGCCAATAAAGCCCTTGAATTGAATTGAATTGAGAGAGAGATGGGAGAGATATTGGGAGAGAGAGAGAGAGAGAGAGAGAGAGATGGGAGAGATAGGGGTGAAGTAAAAGAGAGAGAGAAAAGGTCAACCCACTTATTTAGGATATTTAGGATAAGAAGAGTGCCCTGTTAAACGCAGTCATAGTAACCACACTACATAAAGCCCTGTTAAACACAATCATAGTAACCACACTACATAAAGCCCTGTTAAACACAGTCATAGCAACCACACTACATAAAGCCCTGTTAAAAACACACAGTCATAGCAACCACACTACATAAAGCCCTGTTAAACACAGTCATAGCAACCACACTACATAAAGCCCCGTTAAACACACGCAGTCATAGCAACCACACTACATAAAGCCCTGTTAAACACACACAGGCATAGCAACCACACTACATAAAGCCCTGTCAAACACACACAGTCATAGTAACCACACTACATAAAGCCCTGTTAAACACACACAGTCATAGTAACCACACTACATAAAGCCCTGTTAAACACACAGTCATAGCAACCACACTACATAAAGCCCTGTTAAACACACACAGGCATAGTAACCACACTACATAAAGCCCCGTTAAACACACGCAGTCATAGCAACCACCCTACAATAGTTTCCCCAGTCACGACAGAACGGCTATGAAAGAAATCTCCAGTTACAAGGTTATATTACACACACACACACACACACACACACACACACACACACACACACACACACACACACACACACACACACATACTAATGTACACGTCATGAAATGTTACTTGTGTTTAACGGGAATATGTGTGTTTCTACAGAATTACCTAATTAAAGAGATGTGTCTGTTCTGTAGGGTTCCATTACATCATTAAAGGGATGTGTCTGTTCTATAGGGTTCCATATCTACAGAATTACCTCATTAAAGGGATGTGTCTGTTCTGTAGGGTTCCATTACCTCATTAAAGGGATGTGTCTGTTCTATAGGGTTCCATATCTACAGAATTACCTCATTAAAGGGATGTGTCTGTTCTGTAGGGTTCCATTACCTCATTAAAGGGATGTGTCTGTTCTATAGGGTTCCATATCTACAGAATTACCTCATTAAAGGTATGTGTCTGTTCTGTAGGGTTCCATATCTACAGAATGACCTCATTAAAGGGATGTGTCTGTTCTATAGGGTTCCATATCTACAGAATTACCTCATTAAAGGGATGTGTCTGTTCTGTAGGGTTCCATATCTACAGAATTACCTCATTAAAGGGGTGTGTCTGTTCTGTAGGGTTCCATATCTACAGAATTACCTCATTAAAGGGATGTGTCTGTTCTATAGGGTTCCATTACCTCATTAAAGGGATGTGTCTGTTCTATAGGGTTCCATATCTACAGAATTACCGCATTAAAGGGATGTGTCTGTTCTATAGGGTTCCATATCTACAGAATTACCTCATTAAAGGGATGTGTCTGTTCTATAGGGTTCCATATCTACAGAATTACCTCATTAAAGGGATGTGTCTGTTCTATAGGGTTCCATATCTACAGAATTACCGCATTAAAGGGATGTGTCTGTTCTTCAAGTTCCTTGGTGCCCACATCAACAACAAACTATCATGGTCCAAATGTACCAAGACAGTCGTGAAGAGGGCATGACAAAATATATTCCCCCTCAGGAGACTGAAAAGATTTGGCATGGGTCCTCAGATCCTCAAAAGGTTCTACAGCTGCACCATCGAGAGCATGATTGCATCACTGCCTGGTATGGCTACTGTTCGGCCTGCGACCACAAGGCACTACGGAGGGTAGTACGAACGGCCCCGTACATCACTGGAGCCAAGCTTTCTGCCATCCAGGACCTCTACACCAGGCGGTGTCAGAGGAAGGCCCTAAAAATGGTCAAAGACTCCAGCCATCCTAGTCATAGACTGTAATTTCTGCTATAACACGGCAGGTGGTGCGGAGCGCCAGTTCTAGGTCCAAGAGTCATATAAACAGCTTCAACCCCAATGCAATAAGACTCATGAACCTTTAATCAAATGACTACCCAGACTCTTTGCATTGTCCACCCCTACACTATGTTTTACTTCATTGTATTTGTTCTGTAAATGGTCTGTAACTGATCTGTATCTAGTCTTTAACTGGTCTGTAGCTGGTCTTTAACTGGTCTGTAGCTGGTCTTTAACTGGTCTGTAGCTGGTCTTTAACTGGTCTGTAGCTGGTCTTTAACTGGTCTGTAGCTGGTCTTTAACTGGTCTGTAGCTGGTCTTCAACAGGTCTGTAGCTGGTCTACAACTGGTCTGTAACTGGTATATAACTGATCTGTATCTAGTCTTTAACTGATCTGTAGCTGGTCTTTAACTGGTCTGTATCTAGTCTTTAACTGGTCTGTAGCTGGTCTTTAACTGGTCTGTATCTAGTCTTTAACTGGTTTGTAGCTGGTCTTTAACTGGTCTGTAGCTGGTCTATAACTGGTCTTTAACTGGTCTGTAGCTGGTCTATAACTGGTCTTTAACTGGTCAGTAACTGGTATATAACTGATCTGTATCTAGTCTTTAACTAATCTGTATCTAGTCTTTAACTGGTCTGTAGCTGGTCTGTAGCTGGTCTATAACTGGTCTTTAACTGGTCTGTAGCTGGTCTTTAACTGGTCTGTAGCTGGTCTTTAACTGGTCTGTAGCTGGTCTATAACTGGTCTGTAGCTGGTCTATAACTGGTCTTTAACTGGTCTGTAACTGGTCTGTAGCTGGTCTGTAGCTGGTCTATAACTGGTCTTTAACTGGTCTGTAACTGGTCTGTAGCTGGTCTGTAGCTGGTCTATAACTGGTCTTTAACCGGTCTGTAGCTGGTCTTTAACTGGTCTGTAACTGGTCTGTAGCTGGTCTGTAGCTGGTCTATAACTGGTCTTTAACTGGTCTGTAGCTGGTCTTTAACTGGTCTGTATCTGGTCTATAACTGGTCTGTAGCTGGTCTTTAACTGGTCTGTAGCTGGTCTTTAACTGGTCTATAACTGGTATATAACTGATCTGTATCTAGTCTTTAACTGGTCTGTAGCTGGTCTTTAACTGGTCTGTAGCTGGTCTATAACTGGTCTGTAGCTGGTCTGTAACTGGTCTGTAGCTGGTCTATAACTGGTCTTTAACTGGTCTGTAACTGGTCTGTAGCTGGTCTGTAGCTGGTCTATAACTGGTCTTTAACTGGTCTGTAACTGGTCTGTAGCTGGTCTGTAGCTGGTCTATAACTGGTCTTTAACCGGTCTGTAGCTGGTCTTTAACTGGTCTGTAACTGGTCTGTAGCTGGTCTGTAGCTGGTCTATAACTGGTCTTTAACTGGTCTGTAGCTGGTCTTTAACTGGTCTGTATCTGGTCTATAACTGGTCTGTAGCTGGTCTATAACTGGTCTGTAGCTGGTCTATAACTGGTCTTTGACTGGTCTGTAACTGGTATATAACTGATCTGTATCTAGTCTTTAACTGGTCTGTAGCTGATTTTTAGAAATTCCCGAGTGTTTTCTATCCAATACTAACAATACTAACAATAATATGCAAATATTAGCAACTATGACTGAGGAGCAGGCCGTTTGATATGGGCACCTTTCAGCCAAGGTACTCAATACTGCCCCTGCAGCCATAAGAAGTTAACGGGATAATTTTCATCAACAACCTCTGAATTGCATAGCGCCGCATTCAAATAATATTTCTACAAATATTTATATTCATGAAATCACAAGTGTAACATAACAAAACACATCTTAGCCTTTTGTTAATCCACCTGTCGTGTTTTGAAAATATGCTTTACAGCGAAAGCATACCAAGCGTTAGTGTAAGTTTATCGATCGCTCGACAAAACATTATGAACACCTAGCATCAAGTAGCATGGTCACGAAAATCAGAAAAAAGCTATCAAATGAATCGTTTACCTTTGATGATCTTCAGATGTTTTCACTCACGAGACCCTCCAGTTACACAATAAATGTTCCTTTTGTTCCATAAAGATTGTTTTTATATCCAAAATACCTAAGTTTGTTTGGCACGTTATGTTCAGAAATCCACAGGAAAGAGCAGTCACGACAACACAGACAAATTCCAAATAGAATCCGTAATGTCCACAGAAACACATCAAACGTTTTTTATAATCAATCCTCAGGTTGTTTTTAAAATATATAATCGATAATATATCACCCCCAACTCTCTTTTTCAGTAGGAGAGGGAAAGGCAATGGCTGCCCAAGCTCTGTTGCGCATTCAAAACACTACTGGCACCCGGCCATACAATGACGCGATGTTATCTTTCTCGCTCATTTTTCAAAATAAAAGCCTGAAACTATGTCTAAAGACTGTTGACACATTGAGAAAGCGATAGGAAAAGGAATCTGGTTGATATCCCTTTAAATGGAGCAAAGACAGGCTATGGAACGAGACGTTTTCAAAATAGAAGCCTCTTCCTGGTTTGATTTTCCTCAGGGTTTCGCCTGCAATATCACTTCTGTTATACTCACAGACAATATTTTGACAGTTTTGGAAACTTTAGAGTGTTTTCTATCCTAAACTAATAATAATATGCATATATTAGCATCTGAGACTGGGGAGCAGGCCGTTTAGTTTGGACAACTTATTCATCCAAGCTACTCAATACTGCCCCCCAGCCATAAGAAGTTAAGCTATGTGATTAATGGGGTACTTTACACATAGCCATTACTCCGTGTGATAAACATGGTATTTTACACAAAACCATTAGCCTGTGTGATTGATGGGGTCCTTTACACAAAACCATTAGTCTGTGTGATTAATTGGGTCTTTTACACAACAAAAAAAACCTGTAGAATCTGAAAGGTTTGAGCAACAAACTATTAACAGCGACGGAGGATAATCTGAGACTCACGAACATGTAACATGTTTTGCTCTATGACCTCACAAGCCACACAAGAGTCGTTAGAAGGAAAGGGGTTCTTCTACATAGAAGGCCTTAGGAAATCCCAGGTCATAGTGTCTATAATACTGTAAGGGATTCTTCTACATAGACCATAGTAAATCCCAGGTCATAGTGTCTATAATACTGTAAGGGGATCTTCTACAGGTCATAGTGTCTGTAATACAATGTGTCTGTTGCAAACCACTCTTATTTTGAGCGAGTTCTCCAAAGGTTTCCATTTGGAATTGTTTATGGCAGTTGCAGCCAGCAGGGGGCGCTGTTAGGGGGTGAGTGCAGTGGTTGCATCTCCTGTCTAACACCAGAGGAAGACAACTTAATAGCCTGTGACAACTTAACTTTTCCTACTGTCTCCCCTGTTTACCAGGTATGAAGTGTCCACAATTACACGATCTATCTTGTAATGTTTAAATGTGTAAATTGATCGAGTGATCTCACCATTAGCGATGAATGGGTTAGCGGCTAGGCTAACCAGTAGAAAAACAGACAAAATGGCATCTGCTAATAATATGTTTTAAACTTTTTGATTTATAGCTCATCGAAAATTATATTTTGGTTTATTTTCTACCTCATTTATATTGGAAAGGCCCTGACGTCCCTCCACCCAAGTGTGATTTCTGACATTTGTAGAGAAAGACTAAACACGCTAATGCTAAGCTAACGGTGCTAACACTTGCTTGTTAATCCTATATGGATTGCTATTAGCTTTAAAGCTCAGCAGCTAACTCGCTCAGTATTGAGATTGCTGATCTGGTTCATGCTGGTTCATTGAGCTATTTAAGGGTTATAGTATATTTTGACACACAAGTCAATGTATTAGTAGGGGTATATTAAATACAGAGAATTTATTTTCCCAGATATCAAACAATGTCCCCCGCTTGCTGTTTTCCGATGGCGTTAACGTCCAAGGCTATAAATTTGTGGGGGGGGGGGTAACCCCCATTCAGGGGACCGCTATAGGCCCTCGGGGGACCGCTTTTGCATCTCTGGCATTTAGCCTCCACTCAGAGGACAGCTGTAAGGCCTAGACAAGCCACTTAGCCATTTAACTATGAGTCAATTTGAAAGACAACAGCCAGGAATTTCTCTAATCTCAAATTAGGCTCCACCTCCACCTCCTTCCAGCAAACCACAGCCAGCCAGAGGCCGCAAGCTGTTTTTGTTGTTTCTATAAATGCCATACATTTGTTGGGATTTTAATTTGTTTTTTTTGCTCATTTAGAAACAATACAACCACATCCATTTACAATCTTTGCCGATGACCCACAAGTGATAGGTGATAGGCCAACATCTAATAATTTACAGTTGAACTAAATTTATGATATATTGATTATGCTCCAAAATAGCCTACATTTTACCATTTGATTTCATGTAAGATACTATATATTTGAGGCAATACAAACGGTTCCATTCCAGCAAATAAATGGCACGCCCTGAACCGCCTCACTCACTGGAAGAAAAGTGTTGATGACAAAGGCCAGTAGGTGGCGCCACCGCTTAAACAAAAGCTGAAGATCATTACGCATATCCAGGTACTTTCCTCAGGTGAAAACACAGCACACTGCTCCTCATGATCCCAGGGGATTTATTATAACAGCGTTGCAACCCTTAGGTTGAATATAGGACCAGGTGCGGGTGGAAGGTTCCTATATTAAGGGGCAGTACTCAGTGACATCACTTCCTGAAACAGGAGGTAAAAAAAGTATATAACATAGGTTCACAATATTAACATTGAATGTAATATAACATAGTTAAGACCCGGATCAGAACCGCAGCAATATATGTACAGGTGAGACAACAAAACAAACAGTTGCTGTTCATTTTGTACAAGTTGAACTTTCCTTTTTACTTCTCTGAGATACATTGGAGTAGAAATGATCATGACGTCACACAGGGAAGGGGACGTTGAGAGGAAACTTCTTCAAATGGAATATTTCTGAATCTTCTCCTAATTGAATATTGTGTGTAATTACAGTAATATATATATATATATTACTGTACATATTGATCACGTTCCTTGTGTAAGATCATACTGTACCAGTCAAAAGTTTGGACACCTACTCATTCCAGGGTTGTTCTTTATTTGTACTATTTTCTACATTGTAGAATAATAGTGAAGACATCAGAACTATGAAATAACACATATGGAATCATGTAGTAACCAAAAAAAGTGTTAAACAAATCAAAATATATTTGAAGTAGCCACCATTTGCCTTGATGACAGCTTTACCAGCTTCACGAGGAATGCTTTTCCAACAGTCTAGAAGGAGTTACCACATATGTAACACATATATAATACAACAATAGGAAAAAGCATTGTCACTTTAATACCACTCACCTTGAATTAAGAATCGTGACAGGAAGTGAAGAGGACCGGTCTTAGAAGACAGGAAGTGAAGAGGACTGTGCTTAGAAGACAGGAAGTGAAGAGGACCGGTCTTAGAAGACAGGAAGTGAAGAGGACCGTGCTTAGAAGACAGGAAGTGAAGAGGACCATGCTTAGAAGACAAGAAGTGAAGAGGACTGTGCTTAGAAGACAGGAAGTGAATAGGACCATGCTTAGAAGACAGGACAAAGAATAAACATGGGTAATGGTAGTTGACAAAAACTCCAGTGAAAAGAAACACAAACTAAGTATATGTTATAAAACAGCATTTTATTACTGCTACCTCACACCCACAGTGACTTATAACAATACATTAGTTTTAACACATGGAGAAGCTATATTCACCATTCATTTGTAAGCACGGTTTTCAAGCAAGCCAAATAATTTTATTTTAAATTGAAAAAGTGAAAGCCACAAACACTTCACTTTCTCCAAAGGTACATTTCACCTGGAAAGTTATATTCCTTTACAACAGCAGAAACATACACAACCTTAATAAAATAAGAGTAATAATAACATTTAAAACATACACATCACCACTACGTAGATGGTTTGTTCCAATCTACATCAGTACATGTTATTCTCTGCACTACGCAACTGCACATCCCACACCAGACAATAGTTATTATGATACAATTGAGATATTAACCTACAGTAGCATGGGAGAGTAACCTACAGTATCATGGGAGAGTAACCTACAGTAGCATGGGAGAGTAACCTACAGTAGCATGGGAGAGTAACCTACAGTAACATGGGACAGTAACCTACAGTAGCATGGGAGAGTAACCTACAGTAACATGTGCGAGTAACCTACAGTAGCATGGGAGAGTAACCTACAGTATCATGGGAGAGTAACCTACAGTAGCATGGGAGAGTAACCTACAGTATCATGGGAGAGTAACCTACAGTAGCATGGGAGAGTAACATACAGTAGCATGGAAGAGTAACCTACAGTAGCATGGGAGAGTAACCTACAGTAGCATGGGAGAGTAACCTACAGCAGCATGGGTAGCATGGGAGAGTAACCTACAGTAGCATGTGAGAGTAACCTACAGTGGCATGGAAGAGTAACCTACAGCAGCATGGGTAGCATGGGAGAGTAACCTACAGTAGCATGGGATAGTAACCTACAGTAGCACGGGACAGTAACCTACAGTAGCATAGGAGAGTAACCTACAGTAGCACGGGAGAGTAACCTACAGTAGCATGTAAGGGTAACCTACAGTAAGTAGCATGGGAGAGTAACCTACAGTATAATGGGAGAGTAACCTACAGTAGCATGGGAGACTAACCTACAGTAGCATGGGCGAGTAACCTACAGTAGCATGGGAGAGTAAACTACAGTAGCATGGCGAGTAACCTACAGTAGAATGGAAGAGTAACCTACAGTAGCACGGGAGAGTAACCTACAGTAGCATGTAAGGGTAACCTACAGTAAGTAGCATGGGAGAGTAACCTACAGTATAATGGGATAGTAACCTACAGTATCATGGGAGAGTAACCTTCAGTAGCATGTGAGAGTAACCTACAGTAGCATGGGAGACTAACCTACAGTAGCATGGGCGAGTAACCTACAGTAGCATGGGAGAGTAAACTACAGTAGCATGGGAGAGTAAACTACAGTAGCATGGGAGAGTAAACTACAGTAGCATGGGAGAGTAAACTACAGTAGCATGGCGAGTAACCTACAGTAGAATAGAAGAGTAACCTACAGTAGAATTGGAGAGTAACCTACAGTAACATAGGAGAGTAACCTACAGTAGCCTGGGCGAGTAACCTACAGTAGCATGGATGAGTAACCTACAGTAGAATGGGAGAGTAGCCTACAGTAGCATGGGCGAGTAACCTACAGTAGCATGGGCGAGTAACCTACAGTAGCATGGGAGAGTAACCT
The DNA here is from genome assembly GCF_002021735.2 of Oncorhynchus kisutch. Classification (NCBI taxonomy): domain Eukaryota; kingdom Metazoa; phylum Chordata; class Actinopteri; order Salmoniformes; family Salmonidae; genus Oncorhynchus; species Oncorhynchus kisutch. Next base: position 12,275,232 of record NW_022261984.1, on the reverse strand, counting down.
ACAGTAGCATGGGAGAGTAAACTACAGTAGCATGGCGAGTAACCTACAGTAGAATGGAAGAGTAACCTACAGTAGAATTGGAGAGTAACCTACAGTAACATGGGAGAGTAACCTACAGTAGCCTGGGTGAGTAACCTACAGTAGCATGGATGAGTAACCTACAGTAGAATGGGGGAGTAACCTACAGTAACATGGGAGAGTAACCTACAGTATCATGGGAGAGTAGCCTACAGTAGCATGGGCGAGTAACCCACAATAGCATGTGCGAGTAACCTACAGTAGCATGGACGAGTAACCTACAGTAGCATGGGAGAGTAACCTACAGTAGCATGGGAGAGTAACCTACAGTAACATGGGAGAGTAACCTACAGTAGCATGGAAGAGTAACCTACAGTTGCATGGGAGAGTAACCTACAGTAGCATTGGAGAGTCACCTACAGTAGCATAGGGGAGTAAACTACAGTAGGATGGGAGAGTAACCTACACTAGCATGGGAGAGTAACCTACAGTAGCTGAACAGTCAACTCAGCCATATTTGGAATAACCTACAGTAGCTGAATAGTCAACTCAGCCATATGGGAGAGTAACCTACTGTACAATGTAGCTGAACTCAGAATCTACCCTTACTGCATCAAGCCTTCCCCATCCTCCACTCCACCAAACACCCTTAGTATCCACCCCTACTCCCCCACAGTCTTACCACAGCCTCCACCAAACCCAACAACCCCAGCATCCACCCCTCCATCACCCCTGGTATTGATCCCTCCTTCCCTCCAACATTCACATATCCATTGGCCTCCACCCAGCCATCATCACCACTCAACCCCCTGGATCTCAACCCAGCCTACACCTTAGCCCAGAAGTAGGAATTCCTGGTCCTGGAGTGCCACAGTCACATCATGTGGATTTCCAGCAATCAATGAACTGATCAATTAGATCAGTTGGTCAGGTTTGCTGCACTGTCCCTTTATATTCCTTATCCACCACCCCAGCCCCCCCAAGCTCTTCTCAACCCCAACCCTCCCCAATTCCAGCCCTCCCCAAGCTCTTCCCAACCCCTCCCCAAGCTCTTCCCAACCCTCCCCAATTCCAGCCCTACCCAAGCTCTTCCCATCCCCAACCCTCCCACCCCAGCCCCCCCAAGCTCTTCCCAACCCTCTCTTCCCCAGCCCTCCCCAACCCAGGCCCCCCCCCAGGCTCTTCCCAACCCTCCCCAACCCCAGCCCACCCCAATCTCTTTCCAAATCTCCCCAACCCCAGCTCCCCCAAGCTTTTCCCGACCTCAACCTGTTATTGATAGACTTAACACAGCTGCCTTTCACAGATCCAACCATTTTTGTGGTTACATGGCACATCATTCCAAGCCACTACTGGGTCCTTTTGAGTGTTATCAACCAAAGCGCAGTCTTCTCCTTTCAAATCATTTGGCTCCCCTTTGTTCCAGTAACTTGTGGTCAGTGGTGTGCCGTCCACCCATCTCCAGGTTCCCTCAACTTCTATGTCCGTCAGACCAAACCAGGCTCTTTTGTTGAACGATTTGATGAAAGCCTGTTCCTCTCTGCTGTTGATGATCACCAGGTTTGCTCCTCTCGCCTGACAGTCCTTTCTGCTGTCGTCCCACGTTTTCTCATTAGGGGAGATGTAGTAACAACTGCAGCAAGACCTTATCCAGTCTTGGGGACATGTGCCATATTTATTACAGGTCTGTAGCTGGTCTCTCTCTTTGGTCAGGTTGTTATAACTGGTCTGTAGCTGGTCTCTCTCTGCAGTCAGGTTGTTGTAACTGTTCAATAGGTTTCTCTCTGTGAAATAACATGATCAACAACCAAGTTAATCAGTCATTACCAAGGTTGGGGTGAATTCAATTTAAATTCCAGTTCATTCAGGAAGTACACTGGAATTCAAATTATCTTCAATGGTTTTCAATGATGAACATTTGACATTTGGTTTACTTTCTGATTTGACTGGAATGTAAATGTAATTGAACCGTGGTCATTACTCCACTGATGATGAAGAATGTTTGAGTGGGAACATATCAAACTCACGGTAGAGTAACAGGCCTATGATCCCAGCCAGTAGGAGAACACACAGCAGCCCCAGACACACTGCAGCAGCTAGGAAACGTCTCTTCCACACTGAAGCACAAATTATCGTCATAAGAACTTTATCATGTATTTGCGTTTATTTGTGAAGAGTAGCTCTGTCAAGCATTGAGTAAAATAGACAAGCTTGACTTGGGCCACAACACAACAACTGAGTTCTGCTACCTCAAATGATCTGTTGCTTGAGTTGCAGCCCCTGTGGAAAAAACAGTATAGACCAGCATAGCCTGGTGACCAGACTTCGTTGTGGTTTTACTGGTGACCAGCCTTCGTTGTGTTTTGCTGGTGACCAGCCTTCATTGAGTTTTTGCTGGTGACCAGCCTTCATTGTGTCTTTGCTGGTGGCCAGCCTTCATTGTGTTTTTGCTGGTGGCCAGTCTTCATTGTGTTTTTGCTGGTGGCCAGCCTTCATTGTGTTTTTGCTGGTGGCCAGCCTTCATTGTGTTTTTGCTGGTGGCCAGCCTTCATTGTGTTTTTGCTGGTGGCCAGCCTTCATTGTGTTTTTGCTGGTGGCCAGCCTTCATTGTGTTTTTGCTGGTGGCCAGCCTTCATTGTGTTTTTGCTGGTGGCCAGCCTTCATTGTGTTTTTGCTGGTGGCCAGCCTTCATTGTGTTTTTGCTGGTGGCCAGCCTTCATTGTGTTTTTGCTGGTGGCCAGCCTTCATTGTGTTTTTGCTGGTGGCCAGCCTTCATTGTGTTTTTCACACCAGCAAAACCAGCATGGAGAAACATTACGTTGTCTTACAAAGCGATGCCTAATTCCTATTGGAATCTAGTCTGACTGGGGATATCAAAAAATGAGAACTTGTATTCACCCACGATCTGCATTTAGAATGACTGCCAAGGTTGGAAAGATAAATAAATTAGATTTCCTGAACTGGAACAACCATTTCAGTAACAGGTGCAATAAGTCCAACTAAATGATGTATGCTGTTTATCTTTGTGTAGCATGAAAGGTGAATTAAATATTGTGTGTAGGGGCGGCAGTTAGTCTAAGTTAAAAATCAGTCGTTTTACCCTGAACAAGGCAATTAACCTACTGTTCCCCGATAGGCCATCATTGTAAATAAGAATTTGTTCTTAATCTTGTGAAAATAGCGTCCTCTCTTCTATCCCTTCCTACCGTCCTCCCCTCCACGAACTTGAAGTAAAAGCCTACCCTTAGTATCTCTATATCACTGCTCCTGCCATCTCTACACCATCACTGTCTATATCAAGCTTTAGCCTGTCATCTCTACACCATCACTGTCCATATCAGGCTTTTAACCTGCCATCTCTACACCATCACTGTCTATATCAGGCTTCAACCTGCATCTCTACACCATCACTGTCTATATCAGGCTATTAACCGGTCATCTCTGCACCATCACTGTCTATATCAGGCTATTAACCTGTCATCTCTGCACCATCACTGTCTATATCAGGCTTTTAACCTGCTCCTGTCATCTCTACACCATCACTGTCCATATCAGGCTTTTAACCTGTCATCTCTACACCATCACTGTCTATATCAGGCTTTTAACCTGCTCCTGTCATCTCTACACCATCACTGTCTATATCAGGCTTTAACCTTCTCCTGTCATCTCTACACCATCACTGTCTATATCAGGCTATTAACCTGTCATCTCTGCACCATCACTGTCTATATCAGGCTTTAACCTGCTCCTGTCATCTCTACACCATCACTGTCTATATCAGGCTTTAACCTGCTCCTGTCATCTCTACACCATCACTGTCTATATCAGGCTTTTAACCTGCCATCTCTACACCATCACTGTCTATATCAGGCTTTTAACCTGCCATCTCTACACCATCACTGTCTATATCAGGCTTTAACCTGCTCCTGTCATCTCTACACCATCACTGTCTATATCAGGCTATTAACCTGTCATCTCTACACCATCACTGTCTATATCAGGCTGTTAACCTACTCTTCCCAAGGCCAACAGTAAGGCCATCAGCTCCCAGTACATACAGCCAGATGATCTGTAATCCGTATCCCTATCGCCGTGGACTACACCACTGTCTATATCAGGCTGTTAACCTACTCTTCCCAAGGCCAACAGTAAGGCCATCAGCTCCCAGTACATACAGCCAGATGATCTGTGATACATATCCGTATCGCCGTGGACTACACCACTGTCTATATAAGGCTGTTAACCTACTCTTCCCAAGGCCAACAGTAAGGCCATCAGCTCCCAGTACATACAGCCAGATGATCTGTGATACATATCCGTATCGCCGTGGACTACACCACTGTCTATATCAGGCTGTTAACCTACTCTTCCCAAGGCCAACAGTAAGGCCATCAGCTCCCAGTACATACAGCCAGATGATCTGTGATACATATCCATGGATTACACCATTGTTCCCATCCATGCCTCAAAGCATTAAGTTGGTTAATCTTTGAATGCCTTGAAAGCAGTCACACTTATTGGAAGACATAGCTTGGAATGTAGGCTACAAAAAGCCTATTGCTGCTCTTTCACCAGTTAGACTCACTCCTGTTGAACAAATTTAAAATCATTTTTTTTCTCAATGTTGATTGGAATGTCATTGAGAAAACAGAGAAGTGTGTCAAAGTTGTTTTTTCACGCAAATACTCTCTCTGTATTTAAAAGTAATCCTCGAAGTAATCATCTAGTTCCTCTAAAGTATCTGTAATCCGATTAGAATATTTTTAGCTGGTAAGGTAACAGACTACAGTTACATTTCTTTGTAATCCCTTACATGTAACAGATTACAGTTAAATGTCTTTGTAATCCCTTACATGTAACAGATTACAGTTAAATGTCTTTGTAATCCCTTACATGTAACGGATTATATGTCATCTGTTACTCCCTGATTGTAATGTACTTTCCTCCCGGACACCCCAGACCCACTCCAATTCGCATACCGCCATAACAGATCCACAGATGACGCTGTCTCAATCGCAATCCACACTGCCCTTTCTCACCTGGACAAAAGGAGGAACACCTACGAGAGAATGTTGTTCATTGACTACAGCTCAGCGTTCAACACCATAGTGCCCACGGAGTTCATCACTAAGCTAAGGACTCTGGTGTCTAAACACCTCCCTCTGCAACTGGATCCTGGACTTCCTGACGGGCCGCCCCCAGGTGGTGAGTGTAGGCAACAACACGTCTGCCAAGCTGATCAATAACACAGGGGCCTCTCAAGGGGTGTGTACTTAGTCCCCTCCTGTATTCCCTGTTCACCCACGACTTTGTGGCCAAACACAACTAAAACTCCATCATTAAGTTTGCTGACAACACAACAGTGGTAGGCCGTATCACCGACAATGATGAGACAGCCTGTAGGAAGGAGGTCAGAGACCTGACCGTGTGGTGCCAGAACAACAACCTCTCCCTCAATGTGAGCAAGACTAAGGAGCTGTTCGTGGACTACAGGAAAAGGCGGGCCCGAACAGGCCCCCATTAACATCGATGGGGCTGTAGTGGAGCGGGTCGAGAGTTTCAAATTCCTTGGTGTCCACATTCCCAACAAACTATCATGGTCCAAACACACCAAGACAGTCGTGAAGAGGGTATGACAACACCTTTTCCCCCTCAGGAGACTGAAAAGATTTGTCATGGGTCCCCAGATCCTCTAAAGGTTCTACAGCGGCACCATCGAGAGCATCCTGACCGGTTGCATCCAAACCTGGTATGGCAACTGCTCGGCATCTGAGCGTAAGGCGCTACAGAGGGTAGTGCGAACGGCCCAGTACATCACTGGGGCCAAGCTTCCTGGCATCCAGGACCTCTATACCAGGCCTCTGACCACAAGGTGCTACAGAGGGTAGTGCGAACGGCCCAGTACATCACTGGGGCCAAGTTTCCTGCCATCCAGGACCTATATAATAGGCGGTGTCAGAGGAAAGCCCATACAATTGTCAGAGACTCCAGTCACCCGAGTTATAGACTATTTTCTTTGCTAAGCGGTACCGGAGTATCCGCTCCTCAACAGCTTCTACCCCCAAGCCATTAGACTGCTGAACAGTTCATAAAATTGCCACCTGACAATTTACATTGACCCCCCCCCGCACTCCCACCTCCCTTTTGTACACTGCTGCTACTCGCTGGTTGTTTGTTATCTATGCATAGTCACTTCGACTCCACGTACATGTACATATTACCTCAACTAAACTGTACCCCTGCACACTGACTCGGTACTGTAAGCGGTACCGGAGTGTCCGCTCCTCAACAGCTTCTACCCCCAAGCCATTAGACTGCTGAACAGTTCATAAAATTGCCACCTGACAATTTACATTGACCCCCCCCCCCCGCACTCCCACCTCCCTTTTGTACACTGCTGCTACTCGCTGGTTGTTTGTTATCTATGCATAGTCACTTCTACTCCACGTACATGTACATATTACCTCAACTAAACTGTACCCCTGCACACTGACTCGGTACTGGTGACCCCTGTATATAGCCTCCACATTGACTCTGTACCGGTGCCCCCTGTATCTAGCCTCCACACTGACTCTGTACCGGTACCCCCTGTATATAGCCTCCACACTGACTCGGTACTGGTGACCCCTGTATATAGCCTCCACATTGACTCTGTACCGGTGCCCCCTGTATCTAGCCTCCACACTGACTCTGTACCGGTACCCCCTGTATATAGCCTCCACACTGACTCTGTACCGGTACCCCCTGTATATAGCCTCCACATTGACTCTGTATATAGCCTCCACATTGACTCTTTACCGGTGCCCTCTGTATATAGCCTCCACATTGACTCTGTACCGGTGCCCTCTGTATATAGCCTCCACATTGACTCTGTACCGGTACCCCCTGTATATAGCCTCCACATTGACTCTGTACTGGTACCCCCTGTATATAGCCCCCACACTGACTCTGTACCGGTACCACCCCCACCCCCTGTATATAGCCTCCACATTGACTCTGTACCGGTACCCCCTGTATATAGCCTCCACATTGACTCTGTACCGGTACCCCTGTATATAGCCTCCACATTGACTCTGTATAAAGCCTCCACATTGACTCTGTATATAGCCTCCACATTGACTCTGTATAAAGCCTCCACATTGACTCTGTATATAGCCTCCACATTGACTCTGTATAAAGCCTCCACATTGACTCTGTATATAGCCTCCACATTGACTCTGTATATAGCCTCCACATTGACTCTGTATATAGCCTCCACATTGACTCTGTATATAGCTTCCACATTGACTCTGTATATAGCCTCCACATTGACTCTGTACCGGTACCCCCTGTATATAGCCTCCACACTGACTCTGTACCGGTACCCCCTGTATATAGCCTCCACACTGACTCTGTACCGGTACCCCCTGTATATAGCCTCCACACTGACTCTGTACCGGTACCCCCTGTATATAGCCTCCACACTGACTCTGTACCGGTACCCCCTGTATATAGCCTCCACATTGACTCTGTACCGGTACCCCCCTGTATATAGCCTCCACATTGACTCTGTATATAGCCTCCACATTGACTCTGTACCGGTACCCCCCTGTATATAGCCTCCACATTGACTCTGTATAAAGCCTCCACATTGACTCTGTATATAGCCTCCACATTGACTCTGTATAAAGCCTCCACATTGACTCTGTATATAGCCTCCACATTGACTCTGTATATAGCCTCCACATTGACTCTGTATATAGCCTCCACATTGACTCTGTATATAGCCTCCACATTGACTCTGTATATAGCCTCCACATTGACTCTGTACCGGTACCCCCTGTATATAGCCTCCACACTGACTCTGTACCGGTACCCCCCCTGTATATAGCCTCCACACTGACTCTGTACCGGTACCCCCTGTATATAGCCTCCACACTGACTCTGTACCGGTACCCCCTGTATATAGCCTCCACACTGACTCTGTACCGGTACCCCCTGTATATAGCCTCCACATTGACTCTGTACCGGTACCCCCCCTGTATATAGCCTCCACATTGACTCTGTATATAGCCTCCACATTGACTCTTTACCGGTGCCCTCTGTATATAGCCTCCACATTGACTCTGTACCGGTGCCCTCTGTATATAGCCTCCACATTGACTCTGTACCGGTACCCCCCTGTATATAGCCTCCACATTGACTCTGTACTGGTACCCCCTGTATATAGCCCCCACACTGACTCTGTACCGGTACCCCCCTGTATATAGCCTCCACATTGACTCTGTACCGGTACCCCCTGTATATAGCCTCCACATTGACTCTGTACCGGTACCCCCCTGTATATAGCCTCCACATTGACTCTGTATAAAGCCTCCACATTGACTCTGTATATAGCCTCCACATTGACTCTGTATAAAGCCTCCACATTGACTCTGTATATAGCCTCCACATTGACTCTGTATAAAGCCTCCACATTGACTCTGTATATAGCCTCCACATTGACTCTGTATATAGCCTCCACATTGACTTTGTATATAGCCTCCACATTGACTCTGTATATAGCCTCCACATTGACTCTGTATATAGCCTCCACATTGACTCTGTATATAGCCTCCACATTGACTCTGTACCGGTACCCCCTGTATATAGCCTCCACACTGACTCTGTACCGGTACCCCCTGTATATAGCCTCCACACTGACTCTGTACCGGTACCCCCTGTATATAGCCTCCACACTGACTCTGTACCGGTACCCCCTGTATATAGCCTCCACACTGACTCGGTACCGGTACCCCCTGTATATATCCTCCACATTGACTCTGTACCAGTACCCCCTGTATATAGCCTCCACACTGACTCTGTACCGGTACCCCCTGTATATAGCCTCCACACTGACTCTGTACCGGTACCCCCTGTATATAGCCTCCACACTGACTCTGTACCGGTACCCCCTGTATATAGCCTCCACATTGACTCTGTATATAGCCTCCACACTGACTCTGTACCGGTACCCCTGTATATAGCCTCCACATTGACTCTGTACTGGTACCCCCTGTATATAGGGGCGGCAGGGTAGCCTAGCGGTTAGAGCGTTGGACTAGTAACCGAAAGGTTGCAAGTTCGAATCCCCGAGCTGACAAGGTACAAATCTGTCGTTCTGCCCCTGAACAGGCAGTTAACCCACTGTTCCTAGGCCGTCATTGAAAATAAGAATTTGTTCTTAACTGACTTGCCTGGTTAAATAAAGGTAAAATAAAAAAATAAAAATATAGCCTCCACATTGACTCTGTACCGGTACCCCCCTGTATATAGCCTCCACATTGACTCTGTACCGGTGCCCCCTGTATATAACCTCCACATTGACTCTGTATATAACCTCCACATTGACTCTGTATATAACCTCCACATTGACTCTGTATATAACCTCCACATTGACTCTGTATATAACCTCCACATTGACTCTGTATATAGCCTCCACATTGACTCTGTATATAGCCTCCACATTGACTCTGTACCGTAATACCCTGTATATAGCCTCCACATTGACTCTGTACCGTAATACCCTGTATATAGCCTCCACATTGACTCTGTACCGGTACCCCCTGTATATAGCCTCCACATTGACTCTGTACCGTAATACTCTGTATATAGCCTCCACATTGACTCTGTACCGTAATACTCTGTATATAGCCTCCACATTGACTCTGTACCGATACCCCCTGTATATAGCCTCCACATTGACTCTGCACCCTGTATATAGCCTTCACATTGACTCTGTACCGGTACCCCCTGTATATAGCCTCCACATTGACTCTGTACCGGTACCCCCTGTATATAGCCTCCACACTGACTCTGTACCGGTACCCCCTGTATATAGCCTCCACACTGACTCTGTACCGGTACCCCCTGTATATAGCCTCCACACTGACTCTGTACCGGTACCCCCTGTATATAGCCTCCACACTGACTCTGTACCGGTACCCCCTGTATATAGCCTCCACATTGACTCTGTACCGGTACCCCCCTGTATATAGCCTCCACATTGACTCTGTATATAGCCTCCACATTGACTCTGTACCGGTACCCCCTGTATATAGCCTCCACATTGACTCTGTACCGGTACCCCCTGTATATAGCCTCCACATTGACTCTGTATAAAGCCTCCACATTGACTCTGTATATAGCCTCCACATTGACTCTGTATAAAGCCTCCACATTGACTCTGTATATAGCCTCCACATTGACTCTGTATAAAGCCTCCACATTGACTCTGTATATAGCCTCCACATTGACTCTGTATATAGCCTCCACATTGACTCTGTATATAGCCTCCACATTGACTCTGTATATAGCCTCCACATTGACTCTGTATATAGCCTCCACATTGACTCTGTACCGGGGCCCCCTGTATATAGCCTCCACACTGACTCTGTACCGGTACCCCCTGTATATAGCCTCCACACTGACTCTGTACCGGTACCCCCTGTATATAGCCTCCACACTGACTCTGTACCGGTACCCCCTGTATATAGCCTCCACACTGACTCTGTACCGGTACCCCCTGTATATAGCCTCCACATTGACTCTGTACCGGTACCCCCCTGTATATAGCCTCCACATTGACTCTGTATATAGCCTCCACATTGACTCTTTACCGGTGCCCTCTGTATATAGCCTCCACATTGACTCTGTACCGGTGCCCTCTGTATATAGCCTCCACATTGACTCTGTACCGGTACCCCCTGTATATAGCCTCCACATTGACTCTGTACTGGTACCCCCTGTATATAGCCCCCACACTGACTCTGTACCGGTACCCCCCTGTATATAGCCTCCACATTGACTCTGTACCGGTACCCCCTGTATATAGCCTCCACATTGACTCTGTACCGGTACCCCCCTGTATATAGCCTCCACATTGACTCTGTATAAAGCCTCCACATTGACTCTGTATATAGCCTCCACATTGACTCTGTATAAAGCCTCCACATTGACTCTGTATATAGCCTCCAAATTGACTCTGTATAAAGCCTCCACATTGACTCTGTATATAGCCTCCACATTGACTCTGTATATAGCCTCCACATTGACTTTGTATATAGCCTCCACATTGACTCTGTATATAGCCTCCACATTGACTCTGTATATAGCCTCCACATTGACTCTGTATATAGCCTCCACATTGACTCTGTACCGGTACCCCCTGTATATAGCCTCCACACTGACTCTGTACCGGTACCCCCTGTATATAGCCTCCACACTGACTCTGTACCGGTACCCCCTGTATATAGCCTCCACACTGACTCTGTACCGGTACCCCCTGTATATAGCCTCCACACTGACTCTGTACCGGTACCCCCTGTATATAGCCTCCACATTGACTCTGTACCAGTACCCCCTGTATATAGCCTCCACACTGACTCTGTACTGGTACCCCCTGTATATAGCCTCCACACTGACTCTGTACCAGTACCACCTGTATATAGCCTCCACACTGACTCGGTACCGGTACCCCCTGTATATATCCTCCACATTGACTCTGTACCAGTACCCCCTGTATATAGCCTCCACACTGACTCTGTACCGGTACCCCCTGTATATAGCCTCCACACTGACTCTGTACCGGTACCCCCTGTATATAGCCTCCACACTGACTCTGTACCGGTACCCCCTGTATATAGCCTCCACATTGACTCTGTATATAGCCTCCACACTGACTCTGTACCGGTACCCCTGTATATAGCCTCCACATTGACTCTGTACTGGTACCCCCTGTATATAGCCTCCACATTGACTCTGTACCGGTACCCCCTGTATACAGCCTCCACATTGACTCTGTACCGGTACCCCCCTGTATATAGCCTCCACATTGACTCTGTACCGGTGCCCCCTGTATATAACCTCCACATTGACTCTGTATATAACCTCCACATTGACTCTGTATATAACCTCCACATTGACTCTGTATATAACCTCCACATTGACTCTGTATATAACCTCCACATTGACTCTGTATATAGCCTCCACATTGACTCTGTACCGGTACCCCCCTGTATATAGCCTCCACATTGACTCTGTATATAGCCTCCACATTGACTCTTTACCGGTGCCCTCTGTATATAGCCTCCACATTGACTCTGTACCGGTGCCCTCTGTATATAGCCTCCACATTGACTCTGTACCGGTACCCCCTGTATATAGCCTCCACATTGACTCTGTACTGGTACCCCCTGTATATAGCCCCCACACTGACTCTGTACCGGTACCCCCCTGTATATAGCCTCCACATTGACTCTGTACCGGTACCCCCTGTATATAGCCTCCACATTGACTCTGTACCGGTACCCCCTGTATATAGCCTCCACATTGACTCTGTATAAAGCCTCCACATTGACTCTGTATATAGCCTCCACATTGACTCTGTATAAAGCCTCCACATTGACTCTGTATATAGCCTCCACATTGACTCTGTATAAAGCCTCCACATTGACTCTGTATATAGCCTCCACATTGACTCTGTATATAGCCTCCACATTGACTTTGTATATAGCCTCCACATTGACTCTGTATAAAGCCTCCACATTGACTCTGTATATAGCCTCCACATTGACTCTGTATAAAGCCTCCACATTGACTCTGTATATAGCCTCCACATTGACTCTGTATATAGCCTCCACATTGACTCTGTATATAACCTCCACATTGACTCTGTATATAGCCTCCACATTGACTCTGTACCGGTACCCCCCTGTATATAGCCTCCACATTGACTCTGTATATAGCCTCCACATTGACTCTTTACCGGTGCCCTCTGTATATAGCCTCCACATTGACTCTGTACCGGTGCCCTCTGTATATAGCCTCCACATTGACTCTGTACCGGTACCCCCTGTATATAGCCTCCACATTGACTCTGTACTGGTACCCCCTGTATATAGCCCCCACACTGACTCTGTACCGGTACCCCCCTGTATATAGCCTCCACATTGACTCTGTACCGGTACCCCCTGTATATAGCCTCCACATTGACTCTGTACCGGTACCCCCTGTATATAGCCTCCACATTGACTCTGTATAAAGCCTCCACATTGACTCTGTATATAGCCTCCACATTGACTCTGTATAAAGCCTCCACATTGACTCTGTATATAGCCTCCACATTGACTCTGTATAAAGCCTCCACATTGACTCTGTATATAGCCTCCACATTGACTCTGTATATAGCCTCCACATTGACTTTGTATATAGCCTCCACATTGACTCTGTATATAGCCTCCACATTGACTCTGTATATAGCCTCCACATTGACTCTGTATATAGCCTCCACATTGACTCTGTACCGGTACCCCCTGTATATAGCCTCCACACTGACTCTGTACCGGTACCCCCTGTATATAGCCTCCACACTGACTCTGTACCGGTACCCCCTGTATATAGCCTCCACACTGACTCTGTACCGGTACCCCCTGTATATAGCCTCCACACTGACTCGGTACCGGTACCCCCTGTATATATCCTCCACATTGACTCTGTACCAGTACCCCCTGTATATAGCCTCCACACTGACTCTGTACCGGTACCCCCTGTATATAGCCTCCACACTGACTCTGTACCGGTACCCCCTGTATATAGCCTCCACACTGACTCTGTACCGGTACCCCCTGTATATAGCCTCCACATTGACTCTGTATATAGCCTCCACACTGACTCTGTACCGGTACCCCTGTATATAGCCTCCACATTGACTCTGTACTGGTACCCCCTGTATATAGCCTCCACATTGACTCTGTACCGGTACCCCCTGTATACAGCCTCCACATTGACTCTGTACCGGTACCCCCCTGTATATAGCCTCCACATTGACTCTGTACCGGTGCCCCCTGTATATAACCTCCACATTGACTCTGTATATAACCTCCACATTGACTCTGTATATAACCTCCACATTGACTCTGTATATAACCTCCACATTGACTCTGTATATAACCTCCACATTGACTCTGTATATAGCCTCCACATTGACTCTGTATATAGCCTCCACATTGACTCTGTACCGTAATACCCTGTATATAGCCTCCACATTGACTCTGTACCGTAATACCCTGTATATAGCCTCCACATTGACTCTGTACCGGTACCCCCTGTATATAGCCTCCACATTGACTCTGTACCGTAATACTCTGTATATAGCCTCCACATTGACTCTGTACCGTAATACTCTGTATATAGCCTCCACATTGACTCTGTACCGATACCCCCTGTATATAGCCTCCACATTGACTCTGCACCCTGTATATAGCCTTCACATTGACTCTGTACCGGTACCCCCTGTATATAGCCTCCACATTGACTCTGTACCGGTACCCCCTGTATATAGCCTCCACACTGACTCTGTACCGGTACCCCCTGTATATAGCCTCCACACTGACTCTGTACCGGTACCCCCTGTATATAGCCTCCACACTGACTCTGTACCGGTACCCCCTGTATATAGCCTCCACACTGACTCTGTACCGGTACCCCCTGTATATAGCCTCCACATTGACTCTGTACCGGTACCCCCCTGTATATAGCCTCCACATTGACTCTGTATATAGCCTCCACATTGACTCTGTACCGGTACCCCCTGTATATAGCCTCCACATTGACTCTGTACCGGTACCCCCTGTATATAGCCTCCACATTGACTCTGTATAAAGCCTCCACATTGACTCTGTATATAGCCTCCACATTGACTCTGTATAAAGCCTCCACATTGACTCTGTATATAGCCTCCACATTGACTCTGTATAAAGCCTCCACATTGACTCTGTATATAGCCTCCACATTGACTCTGTATATAGCCTCCACATTGACTCTGTATATAGCCTCCACATTGACTCTGTATATAGCCTCCACATTGACTCTGTATATAGCCTCCACATTGACTCTGTACCGGGGCCCCCTGTATATAGCCTCCACACTGACTCTGTACCGGTACCCCCTGTATATAGCCTCCACACTGACTCTGTACCGGTACCCCCTGTATATAGCCTCCACACTGACTCTGTACCGGTACCCCCTGTATATAGCCTCCACACTGACTCTGTACCGGTACCCCCTGTATATAGCCTCCACATTGACTCTGTACCGGTACCCCCCTGTATATAGCCTCCACATTGACTCTGTATATAGCCTCCACATTGACTCTTTACCGGTGCCCTCTGTATATAGCCTCCACATTGACTCTGTACCGGTGCCCTCTGTATATAGCCTCCACATTGACTCTGTACCGGTACCCCCTGTATATAGCCTCCACATTGACTCTGTACTGGTACCCCCTGTATATAGCCCCCACACTGACTCTGTACCGGTACCCCCCTGTATATAGCCTCCACATTGACTCTGTACCGGTACCCCCTGTATATAGCCTCCACATTGACTCTGTACCGGTACCCCCTGTATATAGCCTCCACATTGACTCTGTATAAAGCCTCCACATTGACTCTGTATATAGCCTCCACATTGACTCTGTATAAAGCCTCCACATTGACTCTGTATATAGCCTCCACATTGACTCTGTATAAAGCCTCCACATTGACTCTGTATATAGCCTCCACATTGACTCTGTATATAGCCTCCACATTGACTTTGTATATAGCCTCCACATTGACTCTGTATATAGCCTCCACATTGACTCTGTATATAGCCTCCACATTGACTCTGTATATAGCCTCCACATTGACTCTGTACCGGTACCCCCTGTATATAGCCTCCACACTGACTCTGTACCGGTACCCCCTGTATATAGCCTCCACACTGACTCTGTACCGGTACCCCCTGTATATAGCCTCCACACTGACTCTGTACCGGTACCCCCTGTATATAGCCTCCACACTGACTCTGTACCGGTACCCCCTGTATATAGCCTCCACATTGACTCTGTACCAGTACCCCCTGTATATAGCCTCCACACTGACTCTGTACTGGTACCCCCTGTATATAGCCTCCACACTGACTCTGTACCAGTACCACCTGTATATAGCCTCCACACTGACTCGGTACCGGTACCCCCTGTATATATCCTCCACATTGACTCTGTACCAGTACCCCCTGTATATAGCCTCCACACTGACTCTGTACCGGTACCCCCTGTATATAGCCTCCACACTGACTCTGTACCGGTACCCCCTGTATATAGCCTCCACACTGACTCTGTACCGGTACCCCCTGTATATAGCCTCCACATTGACTCTGTATATAGCCTCCACACTGACTCTGTACCGGTACCCCTGTATATAGCCTCCACATTGACTCTGTACTGGTACCCCCTGTATATAGCCTCCACATTGACTCTGTACCGGTACCCCCTGTATACAGCCTCCACATTGACTCTGTACCGGTACCCCCCTGTATATAGCCTCCACATTGACTCTGTACCGGTGCCCCTCCCCCCCTGTATATAACCTCCACATTGACTCTGTATATAACCTCCACATTGACTCTGTATATAACCTCCACATTGACTCTGTATATAACCTCCACATTGACTCTGTATATAACCTCCACATTGACTCTGTATATAGCCTCCACATTGACTCTGTATATAGCCTCCACATTGACTCTGTACCGTAATACCCTGTATATAGCCTCCACATTGACTCTGTACCGTAATACCCTGTATATAGCCTCCACATTGACTCTGTACCGGTACCCCCTGTATATAGCCTCCACATTGACTCTGTACCGTAATACTCTGTATATAGCCTCCACATTGACTCTGTACCGTAATACTCTGTATATAGCCTCCACATTGACTCTGTACCGATACCCCCTGTATATAGCCTCCACATTGACTCTGCACCCTGTATATAGCCTCCACATTGACTCTGTACCGTAATACCCTGTATATAGCCTCCACATTGACTCTGTACCGGTACCCCCTGTATATAGCCTCCACATTGACTCTGTACCGTAATACTCTGTATATAGCCTCCACATTGACTCTGTACCGTAATACTCTGTATATAGCCTCCACATTGACTCTGTACCGATACCCCCTGTATATAGCCTCCACATTGACTCTGCACCCTGTATATAGCCTTCACATTGACTCTGTACCGGTACCCCCTGTATATAGCCTCCACATTGACTCTGTACCGTAATACCCTGTATATAGCCTCCACATTGACTCTGTACCGTAATACCCTGTATATAGCCTCCACATTGTGTTACTTTTTGTTTTAACTTTATATTCTAGTCTACTTGGTAAATATTATCTTCTTCGTTAACTGCCCTGTTGGTTAAGGGCTTGGAAACAAGCATTTCACGATAAAGTCTACACACTTGTTGTGTTCGGCGCTTGTGACGAATAATGTTTGATTTGATAAGTGTAAAACGGTCTTACATTTTTCCTCATGTTGATGCTCGTTTGATGAAAATGATTGTAAGTAATATCCTATTAGGTGGAGATGAATCTCTAACGGGAGAAGATGTGGTGGAAAATGAACTATGAATTACATACTGTACTGTTTAATTAGACATTTTACTGAGAGAATTGTCCAATGTTATATGTTAGTATTTTGCTGACACGGGCTTGTCTTCTGTGGGATGATGACATCCTGTTTTCACAATCTACAGGAACTTAGATGTGACAATGGTGGCAGTGTCAACTATCTTAATCTGAACAGACAGAAGCTAAATCCGTTTTTTACATTTCCATGTTCGGTCCCTGTTTCCACCCAACTGTTAAACTTTCCACGAAGACAAAATAGGTCCTTTTTTTTCTACGAGAAGAGAGAGGCAACTCTGTTTGTCAGGCTGACTATTCTTTGTGATGGTTGATTGCTTCATTTTTTGCAAATCACATAGTTGTTTGAAGAATACAATCTCTCTCCTTTTTGGTTAGAATGACCAAGACAGAACCACTACATCTCCCTGGATGATAAACTCAGTTTGATCCATGTTTCCTGCAAATCACATCAGGCGTAGCCGGCATATCCACAATGAACTGCTTGCATTCCATTAGCCAACAGGTTTCACACGTTCCATTGTAGTATTACCATAACTAAATCCAGAAACACATGTCACCAGTCTCAGCTGATTGAGGTCTCCAACTTCTTCCCATGTCAACCCTGTCGTCTTCCAGCCACTTTCACTATTAACAGAATCCTCTCTCTTTAAGACTCTACTTTAGCAGTGCTATTGACAGCTCCCATCAATCAGCTCTCTGTCTGTTTAAGACTCTACTTTAGCAGTGCTATTGACAGCTCCCATCAATCAGCTCTCTGTCTGTTTAAGACTCTACTTTAGCAGTGCTATTGACAGCTCCCATCAATCAGCTCTCTCTCTGTTTAAGACTCTACTTTAGCAGTGCTATTGACAGCTCCCATCAATCAGCTCTCTCTCTGTTTAAGACTCTACTTTAGCAGTGCTATTGACAGCTCCCATCAATCAGCTCTCTGTCTGTTTAAGACTCTACTTTAGCAGTGCTATTGACAGCTCCCATCAATCAGCTCTCTGTCTGTTTAAGACTCTACTTTAGCAGTGCTATTGACAGCTCCCATCAATCAGCTCTCTCTCTGTTTAAGACTCTACTTTAGCAGTGCTATTGACAGCTCCCATCAATCAGCTCTCTGTCTGTTTAAGACTCTACTTTAGCAGTGCTATTGACAGCTCCCATCAATCAGCTCTCTGTCTGTTTAAGACTCTACTTTAGCAGTGCTATTGACAGCTCCCATCAATCAGCTCTCTGTCTGTTTAAGACTCTACTTTAGCAGTGCTATTGACAGCTCCCATCAATCAGCTCTCTGTCTGTTTAAGACTCTACTTTAGCAGTGCTATTGACAGCTCCCATCAATCAGCTCTCTCTCTGTTTAAGACTCTACTTTAGCAGTGCTATTGACAGCTCCCATCAATCAGCTCTCTGTCTGTTTAAGACTCTACTTTAGCAGTGCTATTGACAGGTCCCATCAATCAGCTCTCTGTCTGTTTAAGACTCTACTTTAGCAGTGCTATTGACAGCTCCCATCAATCAGCTCTCTGTCTGTTTAAGACTCTACTTTAGCAGTGCTATTGACAGCTCCCATCAATCAGCTCTCTCTCTGTTTAAGACTCTACTTTAGCAGTGCTATTGACAGCTCCCATCAATCAGCTCTCTGTCTGTTTAAGACTCTACTTTAGCAGTGCTATTGACAGCTCCCATCAATCAGCTCTCTGTCTGTTTAAGACTCTACTTTAGCAGTGCTATTGACAGCTCCCATCAATCAGCTCTCTGTCTGTTTAAGACTCTACTTTAGCAGTGCTATTGACAGCTCCCATCAATCAGCTCTCTGTCTGTTTAAGACTCTACTTTAGCAGTGCTATTGACAGCTCCCATCAATCAGCTCTCTCTCTGTTTAAGACTCTACTTTAGCAGTGCTATTGACAGCTCCCATCAATCAGCTCTCTGTCTGTTTAAGACTCTACTTTAGCAGTGCTATTGACAGGTCCCATCACCCTCTCTCTCCCTGTTTAAGACTCTACTTTAGCAGTGCTATTGACAGGTCCCATCACCCTCTCTCTCCCTGTTAAAGACTCTACTTTAGCAGTGCTATTGACAGGTCCCATCACCCTCTCTCTCCCTGTTTAAGACTCTACTTTAGCAGTGCTATTGACAGGTCCCATCACCCTCTCTCTCCCTGTTTAAGACTCTACTTTAGCAGTGCTATTGACAGGTCCCATCACCCTCTCTCTCCCTGTTTAAGACTCTACTTTAGCAGTGCTATTGACAGGTCCCATCACCCTCTCTCTCCCTGTTTAAGACTCTACTTTAGCAGTGCTATTGACAGGTCCCATCACCCTCTCTCTCCCTGTTTAAGACTCTACTTTAGCAGTGCTATTGACAGCTCCCATCACCCTCTCTCTCTCTGTTTAAGACTCTACTTTAGCAGTGCTAATGACAGCTCCCATCAATCAGCTCTCTGTCTGTTTAAGACTCTACTTTAGCAGTGCTATTGACAGCTCCCATCAATCAGCTCTCTCTCTGTTTAAGACTCTACTTTAGCAGTGCTATTGACAGCTCCCATCAATCAGCTCTCTCTCTGTTTAAGACTCTACTTTAGCAGTGCTATTGACAGCTCCCATCAATCAGCTCTCTGTCTGTTTAAGACTCTACTTTAGCAGTGCTATTGACAGCTCCCATCAATCAGCTCTCTGTCTGTTTAAGACTCTACTTTAGCAGTGCTATTGACAGCTCCCATCAATCAGCTCTCTGTCTGTTTAAGACTCTACTTTAGCAGTGCTATTGACAGCTCCCATCAATCAGCTCTCTCTCTGTTTAAGACTCTACTTTAGCAGTGCTATTGACAGCTCCCATCAATCAGCTCTCTGTCTGTTTAAGACTCTACTTTAGCAGTGCTATTGACAGGTCCCATCACCCTCTCTCTCCCTGTTTAAGACTCTACTTTAGCAGTGCTATTGACAGCTCCCATCAATCAGCTCTCTCTCTGTTTAAGACTCTACTTTAGCAGTGCTATTGACAGGTCCCATCACCCTCTCTCTCCCTGTTTAAGACTCTACTTTAGCAGTGCTATTGACAGCTCCCATCAATCAGCTCTCTGTCTGTTTAAGACTCTACTTTAGCAGTGCTATTGACAGCTCCCATCAATCAGCTCTCTGTCTGTTTAAGACTCTACTTTAGCAGTGCTATTGACAGGTCCCATCACCCTCTCTCTCCCTGTTTAAGACTCTACTTTAGCAGTGCTATTGACAGCTCCCATCAATCAGCTCTCTGTCTGTTTAAGACTCTACTTTAGCAGTGCTATTGACAGGTCCCATCACCCTCTCTCTCCCTGTTTAAGACTCTACTTTAGCAGTGCTAATGACAGCTCCCATCAATCAGCTCTCTGTCTGTTTAAGACTCTACTTTAGCAGTGCTATTGACAGCTCCCATCAATCAGCTCTCTGTCTGTTTAAGACTCTACTTTAGCAGTGCTATTGACAGGTCCCATCAATCAGCTCTCTGTCTGTTTAAGACTCTACTTTAGCAGTGCTATTGACAGCTCCCATCAATCAGCTCTCTGTCTGTTTAAGACTCTACTTTAGCAGTGCTATTGACAGGTCCCATCACCCTCTCTCTCCCTGTTTAAGACTCTACTTTAGCAGTGCTATTGACAGCTCCCATCAATCAGCTCTCTCTCTGTTTAAGACTCTACTTTAGCAGTGCTATTGACAGGTCCCATCAATCAGCTCTCTGTCTGTTTAAGACTCTACTTTAGCAGTGCTATTGACAGCTCCCATCAATCAGCTCTCTGTCTGTTTAAGACTCTACTTTAGCAGTGCTATTGACAGCTCCCATCAATCAGCTCTCTCTCTGTTTAAGACTCTACTTTAGCAGTGCTATTGACAGCTCCCATCAATCAGCTCTCTCTCTGTTTTTATTGAACCTTTATTTAACTCGGCAAGGCAGTTAAAGGAACAGTGGGCAGAATAACTTGTTAACTTGAGTGTCCAAATAAAACCACCCTCGGTCCAAATTCGGCCCATGGGCCGCCAGTTGGGGAAGCCTGGTTCAGATAGTCTCATTCATTCATAATTTCTGCCCTGGCAGTCATTCTGAATATAGATTTTTGCCTGCCGGAGCAGTCTATAGTCAGCTAGACGAGCTGATTATGCAATTTTCGGGATCCACTCTGGCTGGATTCCATTATGAATTAAACGTAACTTTTGCCAGCATATTGTGAATTGGTCATTGGTCAACAGTGTCCAAAACACAGCAAAGACTGGTCACCAGCAAAAACACTACGAAGCCTGGTCGGCCAGCACTGGCCAACATGAATCAGCTTGAAATTGATCTGGTTGGTCTATGCTGTTTTTTCAGCAGGGGCACTCTTATAGAATATATATTGGCCTTAACATATGGTGGAGTTCAGGCACCCAAAATGAGCACCGTTACCTGAATGTTGATCACCAACTCCATCCTTCTTGTGGGACTTGATGGGTCTTTCGTTTGCATATATATGATCATCAATATCCATGGTCTTTATTTAATAATTAGGTTATTTGTCTTCAAATCGGAACTTCTACTCTTGCAATTTCTACTCTCGCAACTTCTACTGTTGTATCTTCTACTGTTGTATCTTCTACTGTTGTATCTTCTGCTGTTGTAACTTCTACTGTTGTATCTTCTACTGTTGTATCTTCTACTGTTGTATCTTCTACTGTTGTAACTTCTACTGTTGTATCTTCTACTGTTGTAAAGTCTACTGTTGTATCTTCTACTGTTGTAAAGTCTGCTGTTGTATCTTCTACTGTTGTATCTTCTACTGTTGTATCTTCTACTGTTGTATGTTCTACTGTTGTATCTTCTACTGTTGTATCTTCTACTGTTGTATCTTCTACTGTTGTAAAGTCTGCTGTTATCTCAGTTGTAGGTTTGTGTCTGTTCGCTGCACAGCTGGAGTCTCTGTGTGACTCAGTCTAATGTCAGAGACAGTTTTAACAGTCAACCTCATTAAAGGGGAAACTGTCTAACCAATAGTACGACACTAACCATCACCATGTGACCATGTACTTATTTTCTAACCAATAGTACGACACTAACCACCACTATGTGACCATGTACTTACACATGTTGTATCCCATTGTTTTCCTCCTTTGATCCGGAGAGCAGCATATCATATACACTTTTAAGAACTACCCACTGAAAATAATGTCATTGAGCTCCCATAACGTGTATTGGATTGAAGGTAGACAACTCTGACATGGTACAGTACGTCTTCAACTTGATGCTTTTGGTCTCTGTAGATGTGGTAACAGTTCTGGCTACGGGATATGATTGCAATACTTGAACAGGAACTCTCTCCCTGTGGTTGTTCTGGCTGATGTCCTCTTTTGAAACACAGTTGAGTAACACATTGAGGCATCAAGCTGTCAAAACAAGTGGCATAATTCATGTATTACTGACAGTAAAGGTGCAATCAGCAGTTGAAGCAATAAGAAAGCGTTCTGCAGTCATCGCCCTCTTCAAAGGGGAGACACTCTAGACCCAAACTGCAACAGACCAATATCTATCCTACCCTGCCTTTCTAAGGTCTTCGAAAGCCAAGTTAACAAACCGATTTCCAACCATTTCAAATCCCACCGTACCTTCTCTACTATGCAATCTAGTTTCAGAGCTGGTCATGGGTGAACCTCAGCCACTCTCAAGGTCCTAAACGATATCATAACCACCATCGATAAGAGACAATTCTGTGCAGCCGTATTTATTGACCTGGCCAAGGCTTTCGACTCTGTCAATCACCACATCCTTATCGGCAGACTCAACAGCCTTGGTTTCTCAAATGATTGACTCGCCTAGTGTACCAACTACTTCTCCAATTGAGTTCAATGTCAAATCGGAGGGCCTGTTGTCCCCCCGCCTGGCAGTCTCTATGGGGGTGCCACAGGGTTCAATTCTCGGGCCGTCACTCTTCTCTGTATACATCAATGATGTCGCTCTTGCTAATGGTGAGTCTCTGATCCACCTCTACGCAGACGACACGATTCTGTATACTTCTGGCCCTTCTTTGGACACTGTGTTAACTAACCTCCAGACGAGCTTCAATGCCATACAAATCTCCTTCCGTGACCTGCAACTGCTCTTAAATGCAAGTAAAACTAAATGCATGCTCTTTTTTACCTTTATTTAACTAGGCAAGCCAGTTAAGAACAAATTCTTATTTTCAATGACGGCCTAGGAACAGTGGGTTAACTGCCTGTTCAGGGGCAGAACGACAGATTTGTACCTTGTCAGCTCGAGGGTTTGAACTTCCAACCTTCTGGTTACTAGTCCAACACTCTAACCACTAGGCTACCCTGCCGCCTCTACACTCTAACCACTAGGCTACCCTGCCACCCCGGCAACTGATCGCTGCCCGCACCTGCCCGCCCTTCCAGCATCACGACTCTGAACGGTTCTGACTTAGAATATGTGGACAACTACAAATACCTAGGTGTCTGGTTAGACTGTAAACTCCCCATCCAGACTCACATCAAACATCTCCATTCCAAAATTAAATCTAGAATTGGCTTCCTATTCCTATTTTGCAACAAAGCATCCTTCACTCATGCTGCCAAACGTACCCTCGTAAAACTGACCATCCTACCGATCCTTGACTTTGGCGATGTCATTTACAAAATAGCCTCCAATACCCTACTCAACAAATTGGATGCAGTCTATCACAGTGCAATCCGTTTTGTCACCAAAGCCCCATATACTACCCACAACTGTGACCTGTACGCACTCGTTGGCTGGCCCTCGCTTCATACTCGTCGCCATACCCACTGGCTCCAGGTCATCTACAAGACCCTGCTACGTAAAGCCCTGCCTTATCTCAGCTCGCTGGTCACCATAGCAGCACCCACCCGTAGCACGCGTTTCAGCAGGTACATCTCACTGGTCATCCCCAAAGCCAATTCCTCCTTTGGCCACCATTCCTTCCAGTTCTCTGCTGCCAATGACTGGAACAAACTACAAAAATCACTGAAACTGGAGACTCTTACCTCCCTCACTAGCTCTAGGCACCAGCTGTCAGAGCAGCTCACAGATAACTGCACCTGTAGATAGCCCATCTGTAAATAGCCCAACCAACTACCTCATCCCCTACTGTATTTATTTATGT
Organism: Oncorhynchus kisutch; assembly: GCF_002021735.2. Classification (NCBI taxonomy): domain Eukaryota; kingdom Metazoa; phylum Chordata; class Actinopteri; order Salmoniformes; family Salmonidae; genus Oncorhynchus; species Oncorhynchus kisutch. Next base: position 12,250,612 of record NW_022261984.1, on the reverse strand, counting down.
ATTTATCTTGCTCCTTTGCACCCCAGTATTTCTACTTTGCACATTCTTCTACTGCACATCTATCATTCCAGTGTTTAATTGCTGCATTGTACTTCGCCACCATGACCTATTTATTGCCTTTACCTGCCTTATCTTACCTCATTTGCACACATTGTATATAGACTTGTTTTTCTACTGTATTATTGACTGTATGTTTGTTTACTCCATACAACTGTTGTTGTATGTGTCGAACTGCTTTGCTTTATCTTGGCCAGGTCTCAGTAGTAAATGAGAACTTGTTTTCTAGCCTACCTTGTTAAATAAAGGTGAAATAAAATAAAATAAATAAAAAATGTGTCTTTTATTGAGGAGTGGCTTCCTCTACCATAAAGTCCTGATTGGTGGAATGCTGCATAGATAGTTGTCCTTCTGGAAGGTTCTCCCTTCTCCATGGAGGAATTCTGGAGCTCTGTCAGGGTGACCATCTTGTTGTTGGTCACCTCCCTGACCAAGGCCCTTCTCCCCCGATTGCTCAGTTTCACCGGGCTGCCAGGTCTAGGAAGAGTCTTGCTGCTTCCAAAATTCTTGAATTTAAAAATGATGGAGGCCACTGTGCTCTTCGGGGGCTTCAATGCTGCAGAAATGTTTGGGTACCCTTCCCCAGTTCTGTACCTCAACACAGTCCTTTCTCGGGGCTCCAAGGACAAATTCTGTAGGGCCCTGAGAGGTGTTTGGTGTCATTATGGGGTATTGTGTGTAGATTAATGAGGATATAAAAAAAACAATTTGAGAATAAGGATGAGACAAGGGGTGCGAATTCTTTCAGAATGCACTGTATGTACAGGGAATACCAGATCCAAGCCGATGTGAAGGGGTACGAGGTAATAGAGGTAGCTATTTACAGGGAGTACCCGTACCAAGCTGATGTGAAGGGGTATGAGGTAATTGAGGTAGCTATGTACAGGGAGTACCAGTACCAAGCTGATGTGAAGGGGTACGAGGTAATAGAGGTAGCTATTTACAGGGAGTACCCGTACCAAGCTGATGTGAAGGGGTATGAGGTAATTGAGGTAGCTATGCACAGGGAGTACCAGAACCAAGCTGATGTGAAGGGGTATGATGTAATAGAGGTAGCTATGTACAGGGAGTGTGTGTGTGTGTGTGTGTGTGTGTGTGTGTGTGTGTGTGTGTGTGTGTGTGTGTGTGTGTCCGTGTTGAGCACTACACCAGGATAAACTGTTACCTGAATGTTGATCACCAGCTCCATCCTTCTTGCGGGGCATGATGGGTCTTTCGTTGATCGGTATATGATCATCAATATTCATAGTCTCATTTGTTTTTTCCCTTTCAATCCATCTCTGTTTTTCTTGGTTGCCTCTGACATCTTTACACAGCTGTGCTCAAATGAAGTAACTTCTACTACTGTAACTTCCACTGTTGTAACTACTGCTGTTATCTCAGATGTAGGTTTGTGTCTGTTCACTGCACCGCTGGAGCCTCTGTGTGGCTCAGTCTAATGTCAGGGACAGTTTTAAAACCTCTTTAGGCTAGGGGGCAGTATTTTGATGTTTGGATGAAAACGTGAACTGCCTATTTCTCAGGCCCAGAAGCTAGAATATGCATATAATTGTCGGATTAGGATAGAAAACACTCTGAAGTTTCCAAAACTGTCAAAATATTGTCTGTGAGTATAACATAACTGATATGGCAGGCGAAAATGCGAGGAAAATCAAACCAGAAGGTGATGTTTTTCTGAACTACTCTTTTCCATTGCAAGACCATCCTCCATTTAAAGGGATATCAACCAGAATCCTTTCCCTGTGGCTTCCACAAGGTGTGAACAGTCTTTAGACATAGTTTCAGGCTTTTATTCTGAAAAATGAGCGAGAATGAACACATCGCATCAGTGGATAGCCAGATGTCCTCAGATTTGTGCATGTGTGTACGCCGGGAGCGAGACCTTTTCTTTCTCTTCTTCTATTGAAATATTCTATTGAAATATTATTGATTATTTATTGTAAAAACAACCTGAGGATTGATATAAAAAAAAACGTTTGACATGTTTCTACGAACTTTACAGATACTATTTGGAATTTTCGTCTGCCCTTCGTGACCTGCCCGAGCCTGTGGATTACTCAACAAAATGCGCAAACCAAATGGAGGTTTTTGGATATAAAGAGAATCTTTATGGAACAAGACAAACATTTGTTGTATAACTGGGGGTCTCGTGAATGCAAACATACGAAGATCATCAAAGGTAAGCGATTAATTTACCAATCTACTTTGCTGCTAGCTGTTTGCAATGTTTTGTCTGCTGAGAGCTGTCCTCACATAATTGCATGGTTTGCTTTCACCATAAAGCCTTTTAGAAATCTGACAGGCATGGAATAACAACAAGTTAAGCTGTGTTTTGGTGTATTGCACTTGTGACTTGATGAAAATTAATTATTTTTTTCATGATCATGTCTGACAGGAAGACCCTGTCGTAGTGTACTATGTAGTGTGCTAGAATGTGATGTACTTGTACTTTTTTTTAATTTTTAGTCATTTAATTTGAATTTGGCGCTCTGCAATTCACCGGATGTAGACAAAAATGATCCCGCTTAAAGGGATCTGAGCGGCGAGAGGTTATTAACTGTCAACCTCATTAAAGGGGAAACTGTCTAACCAATAGTATGCCACTAACAAAACCATGTTTGTTACTCACAGTGAAGATTCGTTTGTTATTTAGTTTCTATTAGTTTAGTGTCACGCCCTGACCAAAGAGAGACATTATATCTCTCTATGGTGTAGTAGGTCAGGGCGTGACTGGGGGTTGTTCTAGTTAGTACTTTCTTTATGGGGTTCTGGGTTATTATTTCGATATTGGTGATTGGTATGATTCCCAAATAGAGGCAGCTGGTAATCGATGTCTCTAATTGGGGATCATATTTAGGTAGCCTTTTTTCCACCTGTGTGTTGTGGGATTATTATTATTATTATTGTTATTATTGTTTTGAGTTAGTTGTTTGTTTATTGTTTAATGTTTAGTTCTTTAAGTTTCACTTTAAATAAATTACATGGAACTCAAATCTCCGCTGCCCCTTGGTCCGTCTCTACAAACGAATGTGAGTTTACAGTGTAGATTAGTTTGTGTATTTAGTTTACATTAGTTTAGTTTACCACAGTGTAGATTAGTTTGTGTATTTAGTTTACATTAGTTTAGTTTACCACAGTGTAGATTAGTTTGTGTATTTAGTTTACATTAGTTTAGTTTACCACAGTGTAGATTAGTTTGTGTATTTAGTTTATATTAGTTTAGTTTACAACAGTGTAGATGAGTTTGTGTATTTAGTTTACATTAGTTTAGTTTACCACAGTGTAGATTAGTTTGTGTATTTAGTTTACATTAGTTTAGTTTACAGTGTAGATTAGTTGTATATATAGTTTACATTAGTTTAGTTTACCACGGTGAAGACAAATGCATTGAAATGTTGAAATGCTGCATTATGCACTCTGTCGTCGGCCATCAATGGCCATGTTTAATAAACTGTGTCCTGTGTGACATTGACACCAGAGATAATAGTTATTCACACCTCTTCTCTTCCGGGGGGGGGGGGGGGGGGCAGGGGGTTCAAAATGTCTAAGGTCACATCTATTTTATCTGTCTCTCTTCATCTCTCTCCTTCCATATGTGCCTCGCTGTGACTCTCATTGTAACTCCCACTCTCTCCTCCCACACTGTCTCCACACACAGCAGATAAGTCTAGTCTAACTCTTCACACTGCTACAATCTGATAGCTGCAGGACCTAAACAGCAGATAAGTCTAGTCTAACTCTTCATACTGCTACAATCTGATAGCTGCAGGACCTAAACAGCAGAGAAGTCTAGTCTAACTCTTGCACTGCAACAACCTGATAGCTGCAGGACCTAAACAGCAGAGGTTTCGTACTCTTAGTAGTTTAACACATTTCACCTCGCACACCATCGATGGTCATGAACAGTTATTTTCATCTCTGCTGTCTCAGTGAGAAGAGTTACTCAGAGATATGTATCAGAATGTACAATATGTCTGCATCTGTCTCAGAGGGTTTTCAGTGATGATGTCATTCACACCATTTGAAACTCAGTCGGTCCACTTCCTGTTACACTTTAAGCAGTGGTTTAATCTGAGACTCTGATATGATGTTTAAAACAGCAGCAGGATGAACAGTAGCTCAATGCAAGATGGTGAACTCAAAAAGAATAACTGTTGTCTCAATTTGTGACATGGACACCAGAGATAATAGTTACTCAGAGATGTCTCTATCTTTCTCAGAGAGGGCCTGAGATCTCTATTTACTGTCTACTGTATGACATGAACACCAGAGATAATAGTTATTCAGAGATGTCTCTATCTTTTTTCAGAGAGAGCCTATGGTCTACAATTACTCTCACATCTTCTCCTTCCCTCTTCCTCATCCTCTATCTACATCAAAAAAAGTGGAGAGACACGAAATGCATTGCACAATTTCAACCAACTTTCTGTTTATCAGAGAACAGTATGGTGTCACTAAGTACAGAAGTGTGAAAGTGTGTGACAACAGCTCTGTGTGAGAGTCTTCGTGTCACATGCTTCTTACTGGAAAAAAGGCAAATGACTTACTGTAAATTACATGTTGATAATTTGCATAAGACTGCATAAGATTTGCATCTGGCTCAGATTAGAGCACTTCACCTCTCGGGGCGTGTCTGAGGAGTCCTGTGTGTAATTCCTCCCTTCACCAGTAATAAGGGGTGTGTCTGAGGAGTCCTGTGTGTAATTCCTCCCTTCACCAGTAATAAGGGGTGTGTCTGAGGAGTCCTGTGTGTAATTCCTCCCTTCACCAGTAATAAGGGGTGTGTCTGAGGAGTCCTGTGTGTAATTCCTCCCTTCACCAGTAATAAGGGTTGTGTCTGAGGAGTCCTGTGTGTAATTCTACGGTCACAAGACGCAGGCCTCCTCACAGCGGCTGAAGATACTCCAAACGTTTATCATTTTTATAATCCATCAGATATTTACTGAATTATAGCATATACAATATTTTACTGCAACAAACAAATAATTAATGGAGTTGAGATTTTGGTGTGAATTCAGGTTTTACATTTATTGGACAATTTCCCTCACAATTATTGTAAGAATGATAACACTCATATATTCATTTTGTTATTGTATCAGATATATAGTATTAATTTTTTTATAAAGAAAATAGGTGCTTCATTTGCATAAATACACCTGGTGTTTTACAGTCTTATGTTTTCACATATAAAGTATTTAACTGCCTTCCCAATGAAATCTAGTTTGAAATTTAAAACATTTATTTCACGGAAAACAGATGTTGTTTCTATGTTTCTTGACGATGCCTTGACCGAGGGGTGCAGATTACTGTTTGATTTGAGATAAAGCGCTCCTCCCTCTCCGCTGTCGCAAGATGACGTGACGGCCCATTGTCCAGTTCAACCCAGGTCAGCGTAATAGAACTCCCTCAATAGCAGGATATCCTGAGATTACAAATCAACAAGCCTGGCTCTAGATTACACCCATCTAAACATACTGTACATTGTTTTCGAGATGAGACGTATCATCTGACTATTCATTGTCATATGTTGATTTTATTTCAGCTCATCTAGTTTGTAAACTTTTCAGTCGTATTAAATTGTAACTTTTTTTTCAATTCCCCCAAAAACCGAGACGTTGCGTTTAAATCCCAGACTAAAACGTAGCCTTTGACTGGTCTTTACAAAAATGTTCATGTTCGTAGCGTTAATGGAAAAAACGACAGGCTCAAGAAAGAGAGTGAAATAGTCTCAGGAGTAAAATGAAATGGATGAATCCAGAGTAGTGACAACCTGTCATTCAGGGACTCAACAGTTTAGCTAAAACAAATATATAATAATCATTTATTTGTAAAAAAATATTGCCTTTTTCGCATGTTATTTTTGCATTACCTCATGTCACATAGTTTGTTAATATATTAAGTTTATAAATCCACATGCAAACATGGTCTCTTTGTGGAGAAAAGCAGCTCCACAATTTAGGTATTTCAGACGAGCTCAGTGCTTCCTGTGGTACAGAAGACAACAGTCCTTCAGACTTGCTCAGTGCTTCCTGTGGTACAGAAGACAACAGTCCTTCAGACTAGCTCAGTGCTTTCTGTGGTACAGAAGACAACAGTCCTTCTAGACTCCATGTTAGATCAACTATTATATAGTAGAGAACAGTCCTTCTAGACTCCATGTTAGATCAACTATTATACAGTAGAGAACAGTCCTTCAGACTAGCTCAGTGCTTTCTGTGGTACAGAAGAAAACAGTCCTTCAGACTTGCTCAGTGCTTTCTGTGGTACAGAAGACAACAGTCCTTCTAGACTCCATGTTAGATCAACTATTATATAGTAGAGAACAGTCCTTCTAGACTCCATGTTAGATCAACTATTATACAGTAGAGAACAGTTCTTCTAGACTCCATGTTAGATCAACTATTATATAGTAGAGAACAGTTCTTCTAGACTCCATGTTAGATCAACTATTATATAGTAGAGAACAGTCCTTCTAGACTCCATGTTAGATCAACTATTATACAGTAGAGAACAGTTCTTCTAGACTCCATGTTAGATCAACTATTATATAGTAGAGAACAGTTCTTCTAGACTCCATGTTAGATCAACTATTATACAGTAGAGAGGACAGTCCTTCTAGACTCCATGTTAGATCAACTATTATACAGTAGAGAACAGTCCTTCAGACTAGCTCAGTGCTTTCTGTGGTACAGAAGAAAACTGTACCACAGAACAGTCCTTCTAGGACTTCTAGGACAACTATTATACAGTAGAGAACAGTCCTTCTAGACTCCATGTTAGGTCAACTATTATACAGTAGAGAACAGTCCTTCTAGACTCCATGTTAGATCAACTATTATACAGTAGAGAGAACAGTCCTTCTAGACTCCATCTTCTCGACTAGCTGTGATAATAAAGACAGATTAGTTTCCTGTAATGACGGGGCGGTGAGTCGGAAGCAGGTGAAATATTTTAATAAAACAACAAAACCAAGAACACAACAATAATAACATAATGCAGAACGCCGACACACAAGATCAATACCAACTGGTGAGTGACCCTGGGAGACATATAAAGGGGAGGAAATGATGCAGGGAATGGTGTCCAGGTGTGAAACACAGGTTAATAATGAGTGCCAGGTGTGAAACACAGGTTAATAATGAGTGCCAGGTGTGAAACACAGGTACATAACGAGTACCAGGTGTGAAACACAGGTTAAAAATGAGTGCCAGGTGTGAAACACAGGTTAATAACGAGTGCCAGGTGTGAAAACACAGTTTAATAACGAGTTCCAGGTGTGAAACACAGGTTAATAACAAGTGCCAGGTGTGAAACACAGGTTAATAACGAGTGCCAGGTGTGAAACACAGGTTAACAATGAGTGCCAGGTGTGAAACAAAGGTTAATAACGAGTGCCAGGTGTGAAACACAGGTTAATAACGAGTGCCAGGTATGCGTAACTCCCAGGACCGGAGTAATCTGGCGTCGTCGTACTCCGGAGGGGAGGACAAGTCCTTAGTGGTGAATTTCCACAACCACAGAAAACAGTCCTTCTGTTATCAGGTCATTGTATTGTTGTTGCATTTTTTTTATTTTATTGTATTATATTATATAATCTACATTTGTCTTGTTATATGTTTTATGTACTTGACAAGGTAAATTGAAACAGAAAACAGTTATAATACGTAATAATCCTGTTTAGCAGTACAGAGAGTACAGAGGATAGAATCCTATTTCTCACAGATCCATCGGTATTCATAGGAACAGTCATAGTCCCACCAAGCTCCTGTGTCTGATGACCTGGAGTAGAAATACCCACAGTTCTCAGCTACATCACCGTTAGGCTCTCCACTGTTCCAATACCTGTTGAAGAAACAACACATAGAATCAGGCTGTCCACTGTTCCAATAACTGTAGGAGAAACAACACATAGAATCAGGCTGTCCACAGTTCCAATAACTGTAGGAGAAACAACACATAGAATCAGGCTGTCCACAGTTCCAATAACTGTAGGAGAAACAACACATAGAATCAGGCTGTCCACTGTTCCAATACATGTAGAAGAAACAACACAGAATCAGGCTGTCCACTGTTCCAATACCTGAAGAAGAAACAACATATAGAATCAGGCTGACCACTGTTCCAATACCTGAAGAAGAAACAACATATAGAATCAGGCTGACCACTGTTCCAATACCTGAAGAAGAAACAACATATAGACTCAGGCTGACCACTGTTCCAAAACCTGAAGAAGAAACAACATATAGAATCAGGCTGACCACTGTTCCAATACCTGTAGGAGAAACAACACATAGGTCAGACTGTCCACTGTTCCAATACCTGTAGGAGAAACAACACAGAATCAGGCTGTCCATTCTGAACCTACTTCTCAAGACAGTGATGTCATAGTGACACAGAATTCATTAATGTCTTACTTTGTGGTCAGTGGTGTGTCGTCCACCCATTTCCAGGTCCCCTCAGAAACAGAGTCAGTCAGACCAATCCAGACATAGTTCTTTACTCCACATAACAAATTGACCAATGTCTGTAGTTGTAGGAGAGAGACAACATTGTTAAAACATAGCCATTACTGCTTTCTATCTCCCTCTTTCCCTCTCCACAAATTTCAATTCAATTTCAATTTAAAGGCTTTATTGGCATGGGAAACATATGCTAACATTGCCAAAGCAAATGAAATAGATCATAAACAAAAGTGAAATAAAGGGCCCAGGTTTGACAGAATCTGTGCAGATGATCTACAGTGCCTTGCGAAAGTATTCGGCCCCCTTGAACTTTGCGACCTTTTGCCACATTTCAGGCTTCAAACATAAAGATATAAAACTGTATTTTTTGTTGTTGAAGAATCAACAACAAGTGGGACACAATCATGAAGTGGAACGACATTTATTGGATATTTCAAACTTTTTTAACAAATCAAAAACTGAAAAATGGTGCGTGCAAAATTATTCTTTTATATATTAAAATTAAATTATATATTGGTGACAGAAGCTCCAGATCATCAGCAAACAGTAGACATTTGACTTCTGATTCTAGTAGGGTGAGGCCGGGTGCTGCAGACTGTTCTCGTGCCATCGCCAATTAGTTGATATATATATTGAAGAGGGTGGGGCTTAACCTGCATCCCTGTCTCACCCCACGGCCCTGAGGAAGAAATGTGTGTTTTTTTTAACCAATTTTATCAACAAACTTGTTGATTGTGTACATGGATTTTATAATGTTGTATGTTTTTCCCCAAACACCACTTTCCTCAATTTGTATACCCTCATATCAAATTGAGTCAAAAGCTTTTTCTGAAATCAACAAAGCATGAGAGGACTTAGTTTTGATTAGTTTGTTTGTTATTTAAGGTGTGCAGGGTGTATATGTGTTCTGTCGTGCGGTAATTTGGTAAAAAGGCAATTTGAAATTTGCTCAGTACATTGTTTTCATTGAGGAAGTGAACCAGTCTGCTATTAATGACAATGCAGAGGATTTTCCCAAGGTTGCTGTTATAGTTGGGGTCAAATTTGTCTCCACTTTTGTTAATTGGGTCATTCCTTTTTTCCAAATATTGGGGAAGATTCCAGAGCTGAGGATGATGTTAAAGAATTTAAGTAAATTAAATTAAAAACCAAATAAATAAGTAAGGTAAAACCAAATTTGTGGTCTGTCTGTTTAATAATTTCATTGAGGATATTATCAACACCACAGGCCCTTTTGTGTTGGAGGGTTTGTATTTTGTCCTGTAGTTCATTCAATGTAATTGTTGAGTCCAGTGGGATCTGGAAGTCTTTAATAGTTGATTCTAAGATTTGTTTTTGATCATGTATGTGTTTTTGCTGTTTGTTCTTCGTTATATAGCCAAACAGATTGGAGAAGTGGTTTACTCAGACATCTACATTATGGATAGATATCTCCTTGTTTTGTTGTTTGTTTAGTGAGTTCCAAATTTCTCTCTCTCTACTCATCTCTCTCTTTCTCCCTCCCCATCTCTCTCACTTTCTTTCTCCCTCCCCATCTCTCAATCTGTCTGTCTGTCTGTCTGAGAGAGAGAGACATAGACAGACAGACGGACGGACAGACAGACAGACAGACAGACAGACAGAGACGTCCGTCCGTCTGTCTATGTCTCTCTCTCAGTTCTGCAGACTGTTCTAGTGCCAATTCAATGATATATATGTTGAAGAGGGTTTGGCTTAATCTCTCTCTCTCACACTCACACTCACACTCACACTCACACTCACACTCACACTCACACACACACACACAGTAGCCTCGGTTTTTCGGATGACTGCCTTGCCTGGTTCACCAATGACTTTGCAGACAGAGTTCAGTGTGTCAAATCGGAGGGTATGCTGTCCGGTCCTCTGGCAGTCTCTATGGGGGTGCCACAGGGTTCAATTCTCGGGCCGACTCTTTTCTCTGTATATATCAATGATGTTGCTCTTGCTGCGGGCGATTCCCTGATCCACCTCTAAGCAGACGACACCATTCTATATACTTCCGGCCCGTCCTTGGACACTGTGCTATCTAACCTCCAAACGAGCTTCAATGCCATACAACACTCCTTCCGTGGCCTCCAACTGCTCTAAAAAGCTAGTAAAACCAAATGCATGCTTTTCAACCGTTCACTGCCTGCACCCGCACGCCTGACCAGCATCACCACCCTGGATGGTTCCGACCTTGAATATGTGGACATCTATAAGTACCTAGGTGTCTGGCTAGACTGTAAACTACACGTACGCTACGGTCACAAGACGCAGGCCTCCTAATTGTCCCTAGAATTTCTAAGCAAACAGCTGGAGGCAGGGCTTTCTCCTATAGAGCTCCATTTTTATGGAACGGTCTGCCTACCCATGTCAGAGACGCAAACTCGGTCTCAACCTTTAAGTCTTTACTGAAGACTCATCTCTTCAGTGGGTCATATGATTGAGTGTAGTCTGGCCCAGGAGTGGGAAGGTGAACGGAAAGGCTCTGGAGCAACGAACCGCCCTTGCTGTCTCTGCCTGGCCGGTTCCCCTCTTTCCACTGGGATTCTCTGCCTCTAACCCTATTACAGGGGCTGAGTCACTGGCTTACTGGGGCTCTCTCATGCCATCCCTGGAAGGGGTGCGTCACTTGAGTGGGTTGATTCACTGATGTGGTCATCCTGTCTGGGTTGGCGCCCCCCCTTAGGTTGTGCCATGGCAGAGATCTTTGTGGGCTATACTCAGCCTTGTCTCAGGATGGTAAGTTGGTGGTTGAAGATATCCCTCTAGTGGTGTGGGGGCTGTGCTTTGGCAAAGTGGGTGGGGTTATATCCTTCCTGTTTGGCCCTGTCCGGGGGTGTCCTCGGATGGGGTCTCCTGACCCCTCCTGTCTCAGCCTCCAGTATTTATGCTGCAGTAGTTTATGTGTCGGGGGACTGGGGTCAGTTTGTTATATCTGGAGTACTTCTCCTGTCCTATTCGGTGTCCTGTGTGAATCTAAGTGTGCGTTCTCTAATTCTCTCCTTCTCTCTTTCTTTCTCTCTCTCGGAGGACCTGAGCCCTAGGACCATGCCCCAGGACTACCTGACATGATGACTCCTTGCTGTCCCCAGTCCACCTGGCCGTGCTGCTGCTCCAGTTTCAACTGTTCTGCCTTATTATTATTCGACCATGCTGGTCATTTATGAACATTTGAACATCTTGGCCATGTTCTGTTAAAATCTCCACCCGGCACAGCCAGAAGAGGACTGGCCACCCCACATATGCCCTCTCTAATTCTCTTTCTTTCTCTCTCTCGGAGGACCTGAGCCCTAGGACCATGCCCCAGGACTACCTGACATGATGATGTCTCCTTGCTGTCCCCAGTCCATCTGACCGTGCTACTGCTCCAGTTTCAACTGTTCTGCCTTATTATTATTCGACCATGCTGGTCATTTATGAACATTTGAACATCTTGGCCATGTTCTGTTATAATCTCCACCCGGCACAGCCAGAAGAGGACTGGCCACCCAACATAGCCTGGTTCCTCTCTAGGTTTCTTCCTAGGTTTTGGCCTTTCTAGGGAGTTTTTCCTAGCCACCGTGCTTCTACACCTGCATTGCTTGCTGTTTGGGGTTTTAGGCTGGGTTTCTGTACAGCACTTTGAGATATCAGCTGATGTACGAAGGGCTATATAAATAAATTGGATTTGATTTGAAACTCTCCTTCCAGACTCATATCAAACATCTCCAATCGAAAATCAAATCAAGAGTCGGCTTTCTATTCCGCAACAAAGCCTCCTTCACTCACGCCGCCAAACTTACCCTAGTAAAACTGACTATCCTACCGATCCTCGACTTCGGCGATGTCATCTACAAAATTGCTTCCAACACTCTACTCAGCAAACTGGATGCAGTTTATCACAATGCCATCCGTTTTGTCACTAAAGCACCTTATACCACCCACCACTGCGACTTGTATGCTCTAGTCGGCTGGCCCTCGCTACATATTCGTCGCCAGACCCACTGGCTCCAGGTCATCTACAAGTCCATGCTAGGTAAAGCTCCGCCTTATCTCAGTTCACTGGTCACGATGGCAACACCCATCCGTAGCACGCGCTCCAGCAGGTGTATCTCACTGATCATCCCTAAAGCCAACACCTCATTTGGCCGCCTTTCATTCCAGTTCTCTGCTGCCTGTGACTGGAACGAATTGCAAAAATCGCTGAAGTTGGAGACTTTTATCTCCCTCACCAACTTCAAACATCTGCTATCTGAGCAGCTAAACGATCGCTGCAGCTGTACATAGTCTATCGGTAAATAGCCCACTCATTTTTACCTACCTCATCCCCATACTGTTTTTATTTATTTACTTTTCTGCTCTTTTGCACACCAATATCTCTACCTGTACATGACCATCTGATCATTTATCACTCCAGTGTTAATCTGCAAAATTGTAATTATTTGCCTACCTCCTCATGCCTTTTGCACACAATGTATATAGAATCCCCTTCTTTTTTTTCTACTGTGCTATTGACTTGTTAATTGTTTACTCCATGTGTAACTCTGTGTTGTCTGTTCACACTGCTATGCTTTATCTTGGCCAGGTCGCAGTTGCAAATGAGAACTTGTTCTCAACTAGCCTACCTGGTTAAATAAATTTTTTACAAAAAACACACACACACCTGTTGTTCCTGGCTCTTGATGACCACCAGGTGTGCTCCTCTATCTCTGCAGTCCTGTCTGCTCTCCTTCCAGGGTTTTTTCTCAGTAGAGACGTAGTAACAACTCCTACCAATCTTCTTCCATCCTTGTGGACACACTATAAGTTGAAAATGTTTTAGTCTAGTTTAGTTTAATACGAATGAATTAAGTATCAATCAAACTTTCAAGGAAGACTAACTAACGGACGGTTCGGAAGTCATACATTTTTTTCTCACATTTTTTATTTAATATAAGTTACATTTCCTGTTTATAAGTGGCATGTGAACTGATACAGAGACTGTCAAACAGAACAGTCATTAGACAATTTGACTCACCTTTCTCAACTAAAGATTGTTTCAGACGTTCTGTCTCTTTCTGTAGCTGGTCTCTCTCTTTGGTCAGAGTGTTGTAACTGGTCTGTAGCTGGTCTCTCTCTTTGGTCCGGGTGTGGTCGCTGGTCTGTAGCTGGTCTCTCTCTTTGGTCAGGGCGTTGTTGCTAGTCTGTAGCTGGTCTCTCTCTTTGGTCAGGGCGTTGTTGCTAGTCTGTAGCTGGTCTTTCTCTTTGGTCAGGGCATTGTTGCTAGTCTGTAGCTGGTCTCTCTCTTTGGTCAGGGTGTTGTCGCTGGTCTGAAGCTGGTCTCTCTCTTTGGTCAGGTTGTTGTTGCTAGTCTGTAACTGGTCTCTCTCTTTGGTCAGGGCGTTGTTGCTTGTCTGTAACTGGTCTCTCTCTCTGGCCAGGGTGTTGTAACGGGTCAACTGGTTTCTCTCTAAAATAATGAGATCATTGAACAAGGTAATAGTGGAAATGTTAATCAGTCTTTACCATTGTAGGTGTCAGTTGCATTTCAATTCCAGTCAAATCAGGAAATACACAGGAATTCCAGTTGATTTCCAAATTTTCGAATTGAAATTTGGTTTACTTTCTGAATGGAATTGACTGGAATGTAAATGTAATTGAACCGTGGTCATTACACCACTGATGATGAAGAATGTTTGAGTGAGAACATATCAAACTCACGGTAGAGAAACAGGCCTATGATCCCAGCCAGTAGGAGAACACACAGCAGCCCCAGACACACTGCAGCAGCTCCAGAGTATCTCTTCCACCACTGACAAAACACTGAAGCACAAATTATTATCAGAGTTGCATTTGTGTCTACTTTTGTGTCCATTTTCTGCTTGAATCAGTGAGGGAAATACACAAGGAACATGGAACAGAACACCAGAACTGAGTTACAACACACAAGCTTGACAAGGGACAGAACACCAGAACTGAGTTCCAGAACCTCACATATTCTACTGCTTGACTTCCAGAACCTCTAACAGAATATTGGCTTGAACATATTGCAGAGTTCAGGCACCCAAAATGACTGCCGGCACCTATTTCAATCAAAATCAAACATAATTTCTAATTTGCTTCGTAAACAACATGTGCTAATAGTGAAATGCTGACTGACGGGTCCTTTTCCAACAATGCAGAGTTAAAGATACAACAACGGGTTTCCTTCCTGACTGGCTGCCTCCGTGCAGCTCGGCTCGTCTCTCTCCAGAGGAGAGGCAGCGGTGAATCAGCACTAGAAGCTGCCTATACTGGGGCCAGGTTGGTCACTTTGTCTCCACTTGTTCCCTGCGTCCAGCAAAAGTGGTGGCTAGGCAGTAGTGGGGGACCTACCGTTGAGCCAAATCGCATGCCCATCTCTCCCCCAGACCCCCCAGACCCCTGCTTGATGGCGACCCTTGTGTGGCAGAGCCAGGTTCCTCCCCTGCCTGCTCTCATCAACTCAGGCGCCGACGAGTTTCCTGGACCGTGGTATTGTTACCCATTTGGGCCTGGACTCTGTTCCACTCGATTCACCCCTGGAAGCCAACGCTCTCAACGGACAGGTCCTCGCCCGTGACTGGGAGAGGACCGTCCCTGTCATCCTGCATCTCTCTGGAAACCACCAGGAAAGGATCACTTTCCACATAATCGACTGTCCTCACTCTCCCTGGTTCTTGGCCATCCATGGTTAAAGTTGCACAACCCTCATATCGACTGGAACGCTGGAAGGGTAACCACGCCCTTGCCCCTGCCTTGTCTGTGCCCCAGTCCATTCCAGAACCTCCGGACCTGTCATCAGTTCCTCCAGAGTGTCACGATCTAGCACTTGTGTTCAGCAAGCACCACGTCCTGTTGCTGCCGCCTCATCGGCCGTACGACTGCACATCTACCTCCATTCTAGCGCTCCTCTCCTCTGTAGCCGGTTATATAACCTCTCTCACCCAGCGCAGGGGAGGTGCTGTTCTGTCTCAACGTCCCCCCTCTGATCAGAAGCTTCAAAAGTGCGCATTCTTTTCCAGCTCTCAACTGCAGAGAATAATTTTGACATCTGTAATCATGAACTCCTGGCAGTTAAGCTGCCTTTTGAGGCTTGGTGTCACTGGCTAGAGGGCTCTGCACTCCTCTTAATCATGTGGACAGACCACAAAAACCTGTCTTACATCCAGACCACCAATTGTCTGAACTCCCGGCAAGCCAGATGGGCATTGTTCTTCGGTAGATTAAATTTCACACCTACTTATCGCCCCGGTTCTAGGAATACCAAGCCTGACGCCCTCTCCCGCCAGCTCACCTCTGACAACACTGGTTCCGAACCAGATTCCATTGTGCCATCCACTTGCATTGTTTCCACCGTCCCCTGGGAGATTGAGTCCTGTATCCGCCAAGCTCAGCAGAACCAGCTTGACCTGACTCTATTTGTTCCCGATTCTGTTCACTCTGATGTTCTTCAGTGGGCCCATTCTACCCACCTCACCTGTCAACCTGGTATAAACCGGACCCTCGCCTTTCTGCGTCAGTGCTTTTGGTGGCCCACCATAGAGAGAGATGCCCGCGAGATTGTCTCAGCCTGCTCGGTCTGTGCCCGGAACACAACCTCCACTAAAACCACTTACGGTCTGCTTCACCCTCTTCCTATACCCAGTCACCCCTGGTCACACATAGCTCTGGACTTTGTCACTGAGTTCAATCTTGATTTCATCAGACCCGAGAATCTTGTTTCTCATGGTCTGAGAGTCTTTTTAGGTGCCTTTTGGCAAACTCCAAGTGGGCTGACATGTGCCTTTTACTGAGGAGTGGCTTCCGTCTGGCCACTCCACCATAAAGACCTGATTGGTGGAATGCTGCAGAGATGGTTGTCCTTCTGGAAGGTTCTCCCATCTCCATGGAGGAACTCTAGAGCTCTATCAGAGTGACCATCGGTTTCTTGGTCACCTCCCTGACCAAGGCCCTTCTACCCCGATTGCTCAGTTTGGCCATATGGCCAGCTCTAGGAAGAGTCTTGTTGGTTCTGAACTTCTTCAATTTCAGAATGATGGAGAAACACTGTGTTCTTCGGGACCTTCAATACTGCAGAAATGTTATGGTACCCTTCCCCAGATCTGTGCCTCAACACAGTCCTGTCTCTGGGCAGTAAGGACAATTCCTTTGACCTCGTGGTTTGGTTTTTGCTTTGATATGCTCTGTCAACTGTGGGACCTTATGTAGACAGGATTGTGCCTTTCTAAATCATGTTGAATCAATTGAGTTTACCACAGGTGGACAAAAAATATCTAAAAACCAGTTTTTGCTTTGTCATTATGGGGTTTTGTGGATTGATAAGCAAAAAAGTGTATTTAATACATTTTAGAATAACGTAACAAAATGTGGAAAAAGTCAAGGGGTGTGAATACTTTCTGAATGCAGTATATATCCAGGGAGTACCAGTACCAAGCTGATGTGAAGGGGTACGAGGTAATAGAGGTAGCTATGTACAGGGAGTACCAGTACCAAGCTGATGTGAAGGGGTACGAGGTAATAGAGGTAGCTATGTACAGGGAGTATCAGTGTCAAGCCGATGTGAAGGGGTACGAGGTAATAGAGGTAGCTATGTACAGGGAGTATCAGTGTCAAGCCGATGTGAAGGGGTACGAGGTAATAGAGGTATCTATGTACAGGGAGTACCAGTACCAAGCTGATGTGAAGGGGTACGAGGTAATAGAGGTAGCTATGTACAGGGAGTATCAGTGTCAAGCCGATGTGAAGGGGTACGAGGTAATAGAGGTAGCTATGTACAGGGAGTACCAGTACCAAGCTGATGTGAAGGGGTACGAGGTAATAGAGGTAGCTATGTACAGGGAGTATCAGTGTCAAGCCGATGTGAAGGGGTACGAGGTAATAGAGGTAGCTATGTACAGGGAGTACCAGTACCAAGCTGATGTGAAGGGGTACGAGGTAATAGAGGTAGCTATGTACAGGGAGTATCAGTGTCAAGCC
This sequence comes from Oncorhynchus kisutch, assembly GCF_002021735.2. NCBI lineage: Eukaryota > Metazoa > Chordata > Actinopteri > Salmoniformes > Salmonidae > Oncorhynchus > Oncorhynchus kisutch. The sequence continues at coordinate 12,233,132 of NW_022261984.1, read as the reverse complement.
GATGTGAAGGGGTACGAGGTAATAGAGGTAGCTATGTACAGGGAGTGCCAGTACCAAGCCGTTGTGAAGGGGTATGAGGTAATAGAGGTATCTATGTACAGGGAGTATCAGTGTCAAGCCGATGTGAAGGGGTACGAGGTAATAGAGGTAGCTATGTACAGGGAGTGCCAGTACCAAGCCGTTGTGAAGGGGTATGAGGTAATAGAGGTATCTATGTACAGGGAGTACCAGTACCAAGCTGATGTGAAGGGGTACGAGGTAATAGAGGTAGCTATGTACAGGGAGTGCCAGTACCAAGCTGTTGTGAAGGGGTATGAGGTAATAGAGGTATCTATGTACAGGGAGTACCAGTACCAAGCTGATGTGAAGGGGTACGAGGTAATAGAGGTAGCTATGTACAGTGAGTAACAGTATCAAGCCAATGTTTAATTGTTGTACCTTTATTTAACTAGGCAAGTCAGTTAACACTTTTTAGGGATTTTCACTTTGGATGAATTGCGTGCCCATTTTGAACTGCCTCCTACTCTGTCCCAGATGCTAATATATGCATATTATTATTACTATTGGATAGAAAACACTCTGAAGTTTCTAAAACTGTTTGAATTATGTCTGTGAGTGTAACAGAACTCATATGGCAGGCAAACTTCCAAACAGGAAGTGGAAATTCTGGGGCTTGTTGATTTTCAACTCATCACCTATTCACATCCCAGTAAGATATGGATCTGTTCGCACTTCCTACGCCTTCCACTAGATGTCAACAGTCAGTAGAACGTGGAATGAAGCCTCTAGTGTGAGGATGGCAGCTATTTGAGTCAGTGGTCTGGCAGAATGTCAGTTCCTGGTCAGGCGCATTTCTCATGATATCGCAATGCGTTCCATTACTCTGTAGACAAAAACGAATGCTCCGGTTGGATATATGGATATATATTATAATAACATCCTGAAGATTGATTCTCTACTTAGTTTGACCACTTAGTTTATTCGACCTGGAATATAACTTTTTGAAGTTTTCGTCTGAGTTCGCCTGGACCGGCGCCAGCTTTTGGAACTTTTGTGAACTTGCAAAAGTAGCTAATTGAACACTAGTAATGGACATTATCGAACAAAACAACGATTTATTTTGGAACTAGGATTCCTGGCACTGCATTCTGATGAAAGATCATCAAAGGTAAGGGAATATTTATGCTGTAATTTCGTATTTCTGTTGACTCCAACATGGCGGAGAAATGTTGTGTATTACTGAGCACCGTCTCAGATTATTGCATGGTATGCTTTTTTCGTAATTTAAAAAAAAAATCTGACACAGCGGTTGCATTAAGAACAAAGTGTCTTTAATTATGTAAAACATGTATCTTTCATCAAAGTTTATGAAGAGTATTTCTGTTATATGATGTGGCTCTCTGTAATTACTCCGGATATTTTGAAGGCATTTCTGAACATAGCGCCAATGGAAACCGAGATTTGTGGATATAAATATGCATATTATCGAACAAAACATAAATGTATAGTGTAACATGATGTCCTATGAGTGTCAACTGATGAAGATTATCAAAGGCTAGTGGTTAATTGTATCTCTATTTCTGCTTTTGTGACTCTATCTTTGGCTGGGAAAAATGGCTGTGTGTTTTGGGGGATTTGGTGGTGATCTAATATAAATACATGTTGTGTTTTTGATGTAAAACAGTTAAAAAATCGGACACGATGGGTAGATTAACAATAGGACCCTGGTCTAAAGTAGTGCACTACAGCCAATAGGACCCTGGTCTAAAGTAGTGCACTACAGCCAATAGGACCCTGGTCTAAAGTAGTGCACTACAGCCAATAGGACCCTGGTCTAAAGTAGTGCACTACAGCCAATAGGACCCTGGTCTAAAGTAGTGCACTACAGCCAATAGGACCCTGGTCTAAAGTAGTGCACTACAGCCAATAGGACCCTGGTCTAAAGTAGTGCACTACAGCCAATAGGACCCTGGTCTAAAGTAGTGCACTACAGCCAATAGGACCCTGGTCTAAAGTAGTGCACTACAGCCAATAGGACCCTGGTCTAAAGTAGTGCACTACAGCCAATAGGACCCTGGTCTAAAGTAGTGCACTACAGCCAATAGGACCCTGGTCTAAAGTAGTGCACTACAGCCAATAGGACCCTGGTCTAAAGTAGTGCACTACAGCCAATAGGACCCTGGTCTAAAGTAGTGCACTACAGCCAATAGGACCCTGGTCTAAAGTAGTGCACTACAGCCAATAGGACCCTGGTCTAAAGTAGTGCACTACAGCCAATAGGACCCTGGTCTAAAGTAGTGCACTACAGCCAATAGGACCCTGGTCTAAAGTAGTGCACTACAGCCAATAGGACCCTGGTCTAAAGTAGTGCACTACAGCCAATAGGACCCTGGTCTAAAGTAGTGCACTACAGCCAATAGGACCCTGGTCTAAAGTAGTGCACTACAGCCAATAGGACCCTGGTCTAAAGTAGTGCACTACAGCCAATAGGACCCTGGTCTAAAGTAGTGCACTACAGCCAATAGGACCCTGGTCTAAAGTAGTGCACTACAGCCAATAGGACCCTGGTCTAAAGTAGTGCACTACAGCGGGGTCCTAGACAGGTTAAGAACAAATTCTCATTTACAATGACGGCCTACTGGGGAACAGTGGGTTAACTGCCTTGTTCAGGGACAGAAGGACAGGTTTGACCTTGTCAGCTCAGGGATTCGATCTTGCAATCTTGCTATTACTAGTCCAACACTCTAACCACCAGGCTACCTGCCACCCCAATGTGTAGGGGTACGAGGTAATTGAGGTAGCTATCTACAGTGCCTTCTGAAAAGTGCATTTTCCCACATTTTATTGTTACTGACTGAATTTAAAAATATGTTTTGGAACTGACCTGCACACAATACCCCATAATGTCAAAGAGGAATTATGTTTATATAATTATGTTTATATATATATATATATATATATATATATATATATATATATATATATATATATATATATATATATATACAGTGGGGGAAAAAAGTATTTAGTCAGCCACCAATTGTGCAAGTTCGCCTACTTAAAAAGATGAGAGAGGCCTGTAATTTTCATCATAGGTACACTTCACCACAATTTGCACATAAATTCATTAAAAATCCTACAATGTGATTTTCTGGATATTTTTTTCCTAATTTTGTCTGTCATAGGTGAAGTGTACCTATGATGAAAATTACAGGCCTCTCTCATCTTTTTAAGTGGGAGAACTTGCACAATTGGTGGCTGACTAAATACTTTTTTGCCCCACTGTATAAGTGGCATTGTTTAAAGTGGCTAGTGATACATTACATCAAGATGGCAAGATGCAGTAGCTGGTGTCAGTGTCAGTATGTGTGACTCTGTTGTAGAATCCAGTGTGTGTGAGTCTGTTGTAGAATCCAGTGTGTGTGAGTCTGTTGTAGAATCCAGTGTGTGTGAGTCTGTTGTAGAATCCAGTGTGTGTGAGTCTGTTGTAGAATCCAGTGTGTGTGAGTCTGTTGTAGAATCCAGTGTGTGTGAGTCTGTTGTAGAATCCAGTGTGTGTGAGTCTGTTGTAGAATCCAGTGTGTGTGAGTCTGTTGTAGAATCCAGTGTGTGTGAGTCTGTTGTAGAATCCAGTGTGTGAGTCTGTTGTAGAATCCAGTGTGTGTGAGTCTGTTGTAGAATCCAGTGTGTGTGAGTCTGTTGTAGAATCCAGTGTGTGTGAGTCTGTTGTAGAATCCAGTGTGTGTGAGTCTGTTGTAGAATCCAGTGTGTGTGAGTCTGTTGTAGAATCCAGTGTGTGTGAGTCTGTTGTAGAATCCAGTGTGTGTGAGTCTGTTGTAGAATCCAGTGTGTGTGAGTCTGTTGTAGAATCCAGTGTGTGTGAGTCTGTTGTAGAATCCAGTGTGTGTGAGTCTGTTGTAGAATCCAGTGTGTAGTCATATAGTCAGTGCATAAAATTGAGTGCTAAAAACTTAAGCGTAAGTGTGTATGTGTGTGTGTGTGTGTGTTGGGGTGTAAGTGTGTGTCAGCATCTAGCACTACACCAGGTTAAACTGTTACCTGAATGTTGATCACCATCCTTCTTGCAGGGCATGATGGGTCTTTCGTTGTTGTATATTTGATCATTAATATCCATGGTCTCTATTTTATTTATTTTTTTGCCACTAAATCCATCGCAGTTTTCATAGATTTCCTCTGACATCTTTACACACGTGTGTTGAAATGCAGTAACTTCTACTGTTGTATCTTCTACTGTTGTATCTTCTACTGTTGTATCTTCTACTGCTGTATCTTCTACTGTTGTATCTTCTACTGTTGTAAAGTCTGCTGTTATCTCAGTTGTAGGTTTGTGTCTGTTCGCTGCACAGCTGGAGTCTCTGTGTGACTCAGTCTAATGTCAGAGACAGTTTTAACTGTCAACCTCATTAAAGGGGAAACCTTCTAACCAATAGTACGACACTAACCATCACCATGTGACTCCAGACTTATTTTCTGAGAACCATGTTTGTTTCTCACAGTATAGATTAGTTTGTATATTTAGTTTTTATTAGTTTAGTTTACTACAGTATAGATTAGTTGGTATATTTAGTTTATATCAGTTTAGTTTACAACAGTGTACATTAGTTAGTATATTTAGTTTATATTAGTTTAGTTTTTGTGCTTCATACTCTTAGTAGTTTAACACATTTCACCTTGCACACCATCGATGGCCATGAACAGTTATTTTCATCTCTGCTGTCTCAGTGAGAAGAGTTACTCAGAGATATGTATCGGAATGTACTAAATGTCTGCATCTGTCTCAGTGAGAAGAGTTACTCAGAGATATGTATTAGAATGTACAATGTGTCTGCATCTGTCTCAGGGGGTTTTCAGTGGTGATGTCATTCACACCATTTGAAACTCAGTCGGTCCACTTCCTGTTACACTTTAAGCAGTGGTTTAATCTGAGACTCTGATGTGATGTTGAAAACAGCAGCAGGATGAACAGTAGCTCAATGCAAGACGGTGAACTCACAAAGAATAACTGTTGTCTCAATTTGTGACATGGACACCAGAGATAATAGTTATTCAGAGATGTCTCTGTCTTTCTCAGAGAGGGCCTGAGATCTACATTTACTGTCTCCTGTATGACATGAACACCAGAGATAATAGTTATTCAGAGATGTCTCTATCTTTTTTCAGAGAGAGCCTATGGTCTACAATTACTCTCACATCTTCTCCTTCCCTCTTCCTCATCCTCTATCTACATCAAAACAAGTGGAGAGACATGAACTGCATTGCACACTTTTCTACCAACTTTCTGTTTATCAGAGGACAGTATGGTGGCACTAAGTACAGAAGTGTGAAAGTGTGTGACAACAGCTCTGTGTGAGAGTCAGCTTGTCACATGCTTCTTACTGGAAAAAAGGCAAATGACTTACTGTAAATTACATGTTGATCATTTGCATAAGACCTGGCTCAGTTTAGAGCATTTCACTTCTCGGGGCGTGTGAGGAGTCCTGTGTGTAATTCCTCCCTTCACCAGTAATAAGGGGTGTGTCTGAGGAGTCCTGTGTGTAATTCCTCCCTTCACCAGTAATAAGGGGTGTGTCTGAGGAGTCCTGTGTGTAATTCTACGGTCACAAGACGCAGGCCTCCTCACAGTGGAGGAAGATACTCCAAACGTTTATCATTTTTATAATCCATCAGATATTTACTGAATTATAGCACATACAATATTTTACTGGAACAAACAAATAATTAATGGAGTTGAGATTTTGGTGTGAATTGAGGTTTTACATTTATTGGACAATTTCCCTCACAATTATTGTAAGAATGATAACACTCATTTATTCATTTTGTTATTGTATCAGATATGTAGTATTTATATTCATAAAGAAAATAGGTGCTTCATTTGCATAAATACACCTGGTGTATTTGCATATATGAATACATTAACATAAAGGTTAGACTAAGTTGGTGTATTTGCCTTAAGGGAACATTTTGACATTCGCCGTATGGATAGTAAGAAAGTGAGAAATGTGAGAAAGTCCATATTGCAAATGTACGGTCCCTTACTAGACGTCCAAAAACGTTTGTAAAGTTCACGGACGGCGTTGGGCCGTGCGGCAGGGCCGGATCTGTCGGGAAGTCATCAAACGTACTCTCTCGGACATTCGGTTTCCGTTTGATAAAATAATCAAATTTTGGTCATGTTTCCGCTGTCCCGGTAAATCCCACAAGAGGGCATAAGCAATCATATTGCAAATGTACAAAACATCCCGAATCACGACGTGGCCTTATCTCCAAAACGGAAAATATTTGGAAGCCGAAACTTGGTGAGCGTAGGTTTGGCATAATGGGCAGTTGGCCCCGAACAAGATGGCGTCTAGGCCTCAACGGTTTTTGAGTTATGGCCATTTTTCTGGGATTAAAGGTCCAAAATGAAAATAGAGCAATAATTTTTCCGCTTCACGTCAAAGTCAAGGAGCCTCCGGTGTCAATAAAAAAAGAACCAGCCATTTATCTATCGTCATTTAAGAGAAATCGTACAATGTCAAATTGGTGATGTTCAAAAATAGTTTTTTTTTAAAACAGTTACAGATCCAGTTGCAGGGTGTTCATACGAATCTTTATAAAGTGTGCTGCGGAGCTCTGCGAGATTTCTGTGATTTTCTGAAATAACACACACTCACTAAACCCTTCGTAAATAACTCAGTTCTTAACGTAAAGACTTAAAACTCAGGATTCTGTAAAGGCATACCCCAATCAGGATATGGGTTTATTTATAGCTTCCTGTGCCAAACGGGAGTGCCTTAAATGGTGTCATAGTGGCTGTTTCCAAGGGTTAAAAAGGTCTGATCTTTTCAAAACTTCATATGTGTGATTAGGCAACCCCCATGAACTGTAAGTCAGTCATTTCTCCCAACAGATGTCAAAGAAAAGCTCTCTCTCACACACACCCACAGACACACACACATAGCAAGGATGGAGTGACAAAGTGTGGTGCTTAAAGACACACAGAACCTGCAATGGCATTTCCATATTCTCTAGGCCGTGTCGAGTTCAACGAGATGCCCTGCTTGACCGTAGCTCGCTCTGATGGACACTGACTTGCTAGTTGACTTTTGTACATTTGCAATATGTTTAAAAGGAGAGGGACCATCACCAAAATGTCATTCTGAAATCAACACAAAAACTGGCATCACCATAGTCTCCAGACTGTGCAGAGTTCAACAAGACTCCCCACTTGACCGTAGCTCGCTCTGAGTGCAGCGACCGTGAAAACAAGTAGGCCCAAAATGAAGCCTGGCCCTAAATGTCATTTGCTTTTGGGTGACAGTGAGAGAACCGTTAGGGTGAGAAGCACAATTCGACCTCAGGTACGATTCTGAGGTCCTTCCGATCCGTGCAAGCCTAACCTTGACCGTGTGGCATTAACCCTTAACAGTTAAAAGAAGGTGTTTACATCAAACAGTTTGCATTGACTTCTCTCCCCATAGGAATACATTGCCTGCACCCCTAAATTCAACCTGAAACCTATGTGGGTTATGAATGCCGTATGAACCTGTCTTCGATGACAGTCCATCAGGCCACTATGAGGTCTACCTGTGTTGATTCTAAGCTTCCTGTAGCAACCGGAAGTGATTAAATTCACCCTAAAAGTGTTTTGAAACACATAACCTGTCATTATGAAAATCACTCCATTCAACCCTGTGTAGATCAGTCAATTCTTAATTTAAAGACTTAAAACTCAGGATTCTGTAAGAGGCTACCTCAATCAAGACATGTGTTTACTTATAGCTTCCTGTGCCAACCGGAAGTGCCTTTAATTGGGTCACACTGTCTGTTTTGAAGGGTTAAAAAAGTCACATCTCTCCAAAACTTCATATGCATGACTAGGTAACCCTCCTGAACTGTAAATCAGTCATTTCTCCCAACAGATGTCAAAGAAAAGCTCTCACACACACACACACACACAGAAAGGATGGAGTGACAAAGTGCGGCGCTTAAAGACACAGAGAGCAGGCAATGGCATTACCATAATCCCTAGGCCGTGCCGAGTTCAACGAGATATCCCGCTTGACCGTAGCTCGCTCGGTCTAAGCGCAGCGACCATTAGAAAAGTAGGTCAAATGAAGCCTGCCCCCCAACATCATTTGCTTTTGCGTGACAGTGAGAGAACCGTTAGGGTGAGAAGCACAATTCGACCTCAGGTACGTTTATGAGGTCCTCCCGATCCGTGCAAGCCTAACCTTGACCGTGTGGCATTAACCCTTAACAGTAAATCAGGGTTTTTTGATCTCACAAATTACAATGACTTCTCTCCCCATAGGAATACATTGCCTGCACCCCTAAATTCAACCTGAAGCCTATGTGGGTTATGAATGCCGTATGAACCTGTCGTCGGTGGCAGTCCATCAAGCCACTATGAGGTCTACCTGTGTTGATTCTAAGCTTCCTGGACCGCCCGGAAGTGGTTCAAATCACCCTAAAAGTGTATATCCATACCCTGCCTGCAGTTTGATAGACATAGTGCATTCAACCCTGTGTAAATCAGTCAGTTCTTAACATAAGGACTTAAAACTCAGGATTCTGTAAAAGCATACCCCAATGAGGATATGTGTTGACCTATAGCTTCCTGTGCCAACCGGAAGTGGCATAATTGATCTCACAGGGGCTGTTTCAAAGGGTTAAAAAAGTCAGATCTTTCCAAAACTTCATATGTGTGATTAGGCAACCCCCATGAACTGTAAATCAGTAATTTGTCCCATAAAATTTCAAAGGAAAACTAAATCACACACACACACAGCTTGGAAGGAGGGACACATTGGGGTGCTTAGAGACATACACTGCCTGCATTAGTTAACCTTGTTGGAACTTTTAAAGAACCATCAGACCTAGAGTTCCGAAACGTTAGAAACCTGTTCTAAACCTCAGGTCGATAGTGCGTGGTGAGTTACGCTGCTCTAGAAGGTTCTCGGACCGAGAAACAGCCTCGTACATTTGCAATGACTTCTATTTATTTTTGCATCACGAAAATGACGACATTTAGAAATGTCCCAGAGTCGCAAGACCAGGTGCATTGCGACCGTCTCGGCCCATGTAGACGGACCCCAACGTTTCTGTCTGATGGCTCATTCAAGGACCCCGTAGCAAGGCATGGAAAAAAATGGATTTTCAGCACCAATTAGGGTCTTGCTCGGACACCAAATGACCTATCGAGCCAAAACTTGGGATTTGGGGTCGCCTCAGCTAGGCCTACACATAATGTCAGAACTGGACCCGCAGCTGGAACGTAACTACGTGTTTTACGTTTTTATTATGGTTTGAATAGAAGGCGTTGTGAATTTTGGGCCATCTCTGTAGTATGTGATAGTTGGCTACTAAACGAGTTGGAAAAAGTGGGTTTGGTGTCAGTTTGTATCAGTTTGGTGTCAGAATGATATCTAATTGACTGATGGACGGTGACTTGCTGGTGAATCTTGTCCATTTGCAATATGTTTAAACAGTGAGGTACCATCACCAAAGTGACACTTCTAAAATCAACCCCAACGAGCGATGGAGAGGAACCAGAATCACTGCCCAGCCATCCGTTCATCGGGCCAGTCAATTTCGCGTTCCTGCAGGATTTTTGAGCATGACAAATTTGTGATGGTAAATGCCCATTGAACCATATTGCAAATGCACATTGAATTTGCAAAAGTGAGAAAACATCACCAAATGGACATGATGAAGTCAACACAACGAGCGATGGAGAGGAACCAGAATCACTGCCCAGCCATCCGTTCATCAGGCCAGTCAATTTTGCATTTCTGCAGGATTTTTGACCATGACAAATTCGTGATGGTACATGCCCATTGAAACATATTGCAAATGCACGTGTACTTGCAATATGATTCAACAGTGAAAAAACATCACCAAATGGACATGATGAAGTCAACACAACGAGCGATGGAAAGGAGCAACTACCACTGCCCGGCCAAATGCAAGTGCATTTGCAATATGATTCTATAGTGAAAAAAACATCACCAAATGGACATGATGAAATCAACACAACGAGTGATGGAAAGGAGCATGTCAAATTTCTTATGGCATTTGGCCCCAAAAAAAGTGACTTTTGACTTCCTATGAAATCATATTGCAAATGGACAAATCATATTCCTTATGCACAAGTTAAAAAAAAGAAAAAATCATGATAACATTTTACAAAAGTATATTCATACAGTTCTTACACATGATTAATTGACATAAAATCGAAACAATTTTGAAAAACGGTCCAGAAAGCACTTTTTTACGAGGGTGATACGTTCACATTTTCGACTTTTGACTTCCTATGAAATCATATTGCAAATGGACAAAACATATGCCTTATGCACAAGTTTTTAAAAAAATGATGACAATAAAATATGACTAAAGTATGTTGATACAGTTCTTACACATGTGTAATTGACAAAAAAAATGAAAGAATTTCGAAAAACGGTCCAGAAAGCACTTTTTTGGGGGGTGATACGTTTTTGATTTTTTTTCTCACTTTTTCTAAATGTTGCTTTTGGATGTTGACTTGTGTTGCATTTTGCAATATGATATACCACAGTGGAGCGCGCTCGCCACCTGTTGGATTTTTAACCTGTTAAGGCTATGCACAATACTGCCCCCTTTGGAGGGATTGCGTGCCCATAGTAAACCGAAAACAAATCTGTCCAAAATTGCTAATATATGCATATAATAATTATTATTGAATAGAAAACACTCTAAAGCTTCTAAAACCGTTCGAATTATGTCTGTATGTAAAGCAGAACTCACAGGGCAGCCATTCTCCAAAACTATCTCTGTCATCAGGAAAGTTGAGCCAACTTTGACGTCATCGCCCTCACCCTTCCCAACCAGCTATGGATCTGGGATCAGTTTCTATGTCTTCGGCGAGATGTCTTCTTTCAAAAAAACCTTGGGGTCACGAGTTGCGCTTGGAGTGTCCTTTGTACCAGCAATCAGGACACGATGCCAGTTTGTCTGTTCGAGTTGAGAATTGTTTTGCACGTTTAGAACATCCTAAAGCTTGATTCTGCACTTAGTTTGACTTAGTTTGAAGTTTTGATGCGCAACCCCTCGAATTTTGGCTGCATTTCAGCCGGAATTTGTCGCGTTTGATAACACAAAGACACTGACTTGAAAACTAAACACTGTTTTTGGTAAGTATGACTCCTTCCACTATTTCTGATCGAAGACCATCAAAGGGAAGGGAATATTTATGTTGTAATTTTGTGTTTCTGTTGACTCCAACATAGCGGAGAAATATTGCTTACGTCTAAGCGCCGTCTCAGATTATTGAATAGTGAGCGATTTCTGTAACGTGAAAAACAAATGTGACAAAGCGATTGCATTTAAGAAGCAGTGTATCTTTCTAACTATATGTAGAACATGTATATTTAGTCAAAGTTTATGATGTGTATTGCTGTTATCTGGCGTTATCTGGTGGAGTTATCATAATTTCTCCGGACATTTTAGTAGCATTTTTTGAACATGGCGTCAATGTAAACAGAGATTTATGGATATAAATTGCATATTAGTGAAAAAAACATAAATGTACTGTGTAACATGTCCTATTACTGTCATCTGATGAAGATTTTCAAAAGGTTAGTGAATTATTTTAATTTTAATCCTGCGTTTGTGATTGCATCTTTTGTTCGACAAAATGGCTATTTTAAATTAGCTGTGTCTTTGGTGGTGGTTTGACATAAATATGTGCTATGTTTTCGCCGTAAAACATTTTAGAAATCTGACTTGCTGGGTAGATGAACAAGGTGTTTATCTTTCATTTGAGCTATTGGACTTGTTAATGTGTGGAGGTTAAATATTTCTAAGAATATTTTTGCATTCTGTGCGCCACTGTTTTTTCTTTTGAGTTGAGCGTGGGGGGGGGATGCCAAGGGAACGTCAGCAAGTTTTAAAGTGTTACAACTGGCATTTGCCATCAACTTTACATGAAACAACGCCGAATTGAGTGGTATTGGACACCGTGTATATGGTTTGGCCAGTGCCAATGACTTCCCATTCATTTTTGTTTCCTTACATATATGAATACTCTAGTGACTCCCCATCCAGCATGCGGAAGCATAATCATCGCCTGACACTAATTAGCATAACGCAACGGACATAAATATTCCTAATAAAAATCCTATTCATGAAAATCACAAATGAAATATATTGAGACACAGTTTAGCCTTTTGTTAATCACCCTGTCATCTCAGATTTTCAAAATATGCTTTACAGCCAAAGCTAGACAAGCATTTGTGTAAGTTTATCGATAGCCTAGCATAGCATTTTGTCCAGCTAGCAGCAGGTAATTTGGTCACGGAAATCAGAAAAGCAATCAAATTAAATCGTTTACCTTTGATGAGCTTCAGATGTTTTCACTCACGAGACTCCCAGTCAGAGAGCAAATGTTCCTTTTTTCCAAAAATATTATTTTTGTAGGCGAAATAGCTCCGTTTGTTCTTCACATTTGGCTGAGAAATCGCCCGGAAATTGCAGTCACGAAAACGGCGAAAAATATTCCAAATTAGCTCCATAATATCGACAGAAACATGGAAAACGTTGTTTATAATCAATCCTCAAGTTGTTTTTAAATATCTATTCGATAATATATCCATCAGGACAATTTGTTTTTCAGTAGGACCGATTGGAATAATGGCTACCTCTGTATTTTACACGAGAATCTCTCTGGCAGCATCAGGTGACCTAATTTGGAATATTTTTCGCCGTTTTCGTGACTGCAATTTCCGGGCAATTAGCAAGTAGACTAAACTAAAAAGTAATAATAATAAACATTAACATCAGGATTGTATTGAGTCAGTGAACCTCTGTGACTGTGATAATAAAGATTGATTTCCTTTGAATTTGAGTCCTAAGTGGTGAATTTCCTCAACAACAGACAGAACAGTCCTTCTCTTATCAAGTCATTGTATTGTTATTGCATATAGTTTTATTATAATGTATTCTACATTTGTCTTGTTATATATTGTATGTTCTTGACAAGGTAAATTGAATAAGCATAAAATAGTTTACGATTGATAGTACTTAGCATAATCTTATTTAGCAGTTCAGAGAGTACCGAGGATGAATCCTATTTCTCACAGATCCATCTGAATTTATAGTAACAGTA
>NW_022261984.1:12199988-12217488 GCF_002021735.2 Oncorhynchus kisutch | reverse complement strand
CACCAAAAATTCTGAAGTTTTAATTCCAAACTACAACATTTTCAGACAAGATAGAACTGCCAAAGGGGGCGGTGTTGCAATCTACTGCAAAGATAGCCTGCAGAGTTCTGTCCTACTATCCAGGTCTGTACCCAAACAATTTGAACTTCTACTTTTAAAAATCCACCTCTCTAAAAACAAGTCTCTCACCGTTGCCGCCTGCTATAGACCACCCTCTGCCCCCAGCTGTGCTCTGGACACCATATGTGAACTGATTGCCCCCCATCTATCTTCAGAGTTCGTGCTGCTAAACTGGAACATGCTTAACACCCCAGCCATCCTACAATCTAAACTTGATGCCCTCAATCTCACACAAATAATCAATGAACCTACCAGGTACCTCCCCAAAACCTTAAACACGGGCACCCTCATAGATATCATCCTAACCAACTTCCCCTCTAAATACACCTCTGCTGTCTTCAACCAAGATCTCAGCGATCACTGCCTCATTGCCTGCATCCGTAATGGGTCAGCGGTCAAACGACCTCCACTCATCACTGTAAAACGCTCCCTGAAACACTTCTGCGAGCAGGCCTTTCTAATCGACCTGGCCGGGGTATCCTGGAAGGATATTGATCTCATCCCGTCAGTAGAGGATGCCTGGATATTTTTAAAAAATGCCTTCCTAACCATCTTAAATAAACATGCCCCATTCAAGAAATTTAGAACCAGGAACAGATATAGCCCTTGGTTCTCCCCAGACCTGACTGCCCTTAACCAACACAAAAACATCCTATGGCGTTCTGCATTAGCATCGAACAGCCCCCGTGATATGCAGCTGTTCAGGGAAGCTAGAAATCATTATACACAGGCAGTTAGAAAAGCCAAGGCTAGCTTTTTCAAGCAGAAATTTGCTTCCTGCAACACTAACTCAAAAAAGTTCTGGGACACTGTAAAGTCCATGGAGAATAAGAACACCTCCTCCCAGCTGCCCACTGCACTGAAGATAGGAAACACTGTCACCACTGATAAATCCACCATAATTGAGAATTTCAATAAGCATTTTTCTACGGCTGGCCATGCTTTCCACCTGGCTACTCCTACCCCGGACAACAGCACTGCACCCCCAACAGCAACTCGCCCAAGCCTTCCCCATTTCTCCTTCTCCCAAATCCATTCAGCTGATGTTCTGAAAGAGCTGCAAAATCTGGACCCCTACAAATCAGCCGGGCTAGACAATCTGGACCCTTTCTTTCTAAAATTATCTGCCGAAATTGTTGCCACCCCTATTACTAGCCTGTTCAACCTCTCTTTCGTGTCGTCTGAGATTCCCAAAGATTGGAAAGCAGCTGCGGTCATCCCCCTCTTCAAAGGGGGGGACACTCTTGACCCAAACTGCTACAGACCTATATCTATCCTACCGTGCCTTTCTAAGGTCTTCGAAAGCCAAGTCAACAAACAGATTACCGACCATTTCGAATCTCACCATACCTTCTCTGCTATGCAATCTGGTTTCAGAGCTGGTCATGGGTGCACCTCAGCCACGCTCAAGGTCCTAAACGATATCTTAACCGCCATCGATAAGAAACATTACTGTGCAGCCGTATTCATTGATCTGGCCAAGGCTTTCGACTCTGTCAATCACCATATCCTCATCGGCAGACTCGACAGCCTTGGTTTCTCAAATGATTGCCTCGCCTGGTTCACCAACTACTTCTCTGATAGAGTTCAGTGTGTCAAGTCGGAGGGTCTGCTGTCCGGACCTCTGGCAGTCTCTATGGGGGTGCCACAGGGTTCAATTCTTGGACCGACTCTCTTCTCTGTATACATCAATGAGGTCGCTCTTGCTGCTGGTGAGTCCCTGATCCACCTCTACGCAGACGACACCATTCTGTATACTTCCGGCCCTTCTTTGGACACTGTGTTAACAACCCTCCAGGCAAGCTTCAATGCCATACAACTCTCCTTCCGTGGCCTCCAATTGCTCTTAAATACAAGTAAAACTAAATGCATGCTCTTCAACCGATCGCTACCTGCACCTACCCGCCTGTCCAACATCACTACTCTGGACGGCTCTGACTTAGAATACGTGGACAACTACAAATACTTAGGTGTCTGGTTAGACTGTAAACTCTCCTTCCAGACCCATATCAAACATCTCCAATCCAAAGTTAAATCTAGAATTGGCTTCCTATTTCGCAACAAAGCATCCTTCACTCATGCTGCCAAACATACCCTTGTAAAACTGACCATCCTACCAATCCTCGACTTTGGCGATGTCATTTACAAAATAGCCTCCAATACCCTACTCAACAAATTGGATGCAGTCTATCACAGTGCAATCCGTTTTATCACCAAAGCCCCATATACTACCCACCATTGCGACCTGTACGCTCTCGTTGGCTGGCCCTCGCTTCATACTCGTCGCCAAACCCACTGGCTCCATGTCATCTACAAGACCCTGCTAGGTAAAGTCCCCCCTTATCTCAGCTCGCTGGTCACCATAGCATCTCCCACCTGTAGCACACGCTCCAGCAGGTATATCTCTCTAGTCACCCCCAAGACCAATTCTTTCTTTGGCCGCCTCTCCTTCCAGTTCTCTGCTGCCAATGACTGGAACGAACTACAAAAATCTCTGAAACTGGAAACACTTATCTCCCTCACTAGCTTTAAGCACCAACTGTCAGAGCAGCTCACAGATTACTGCACCTGTACATAGCCCACCTATAATTTAGCCCAAACAACTACCCCTTTACCAACTGTATTTAATTTTTATTTATTTATTTATTTTGCTCCTTTGCACCCCATTATTTTTTTATTTCTACTTTGCACATTCTTCCATTGCAAAACTACCATTCCAGTATTTTACTTGCTATATTGTATTTACTTTGCCATCATGGCCTTTTTTTGCCTTTACCTCCCTTCTCACCTCATTTGCTCACATTGTATATAGACTTGTTTATACTGCATTATTGACTGTATGTTTGTTTTTACTCCATGTGTAACTCTGTGTCGTTTTATCTGTCGAACTGCTTTGCTTTATCTTGGCCAGGTCGCAATTGTAAATGAGAACTTGTTCTCAACTTGCCTACCTGGTTAAATAAAGGTAAAATAAAAAAAATAAAAAAATGCATATCCCACGGTAGTTATTGGGGTCAAATTTGTCTCCACTTGTGTTAATTGGGTTGATCAGTCCTTTTTTTTCCAAATATTGGGGAAGATTCCAGAGCTGAGGATGATGTTTAATAATTTAATTGAGGATATTATCAACACCACAGGCCCTTTTGGGTTGGAGGGTTTGTATTTTGTCCTGTAGTTCATTCAATGTAATTGTTGAGTCCAGTGGGATCTGGAAGTCTTTAATAGTTGATTCTAAGATTTGTTTTTGATCATGTATGTGTTTTTGCTGTTTGTTCTTCGTTATATAGCCCAACAGATTGGAGAAGTGGTTTACTCAGACATCTACATTATGGATAGATATCTCCTTGTTTTCTTGTTTGTTCTTGTTTGTTTACTCTCTACTTGTCTCTCTCTTTCTCCCTCCCCATCTCTCTCACTTTCTTTCTCCCTCCCCATCTATCTCACTTTCTTTCTCCCTCCCCATCTCTCTCACTTTCTTTCTCCCTCCCCATCTCTCTCACTTTCTTTCTCCCTCCCCATCTCTCACTTTCTTTCTCCCTCCCCATCTCTCTCACTTTCTTTCTCCCTCCCCATCTCTCTCTCTTTCTACTTGTCTCTCTCTTTCTCACTCACTCTCTGTCTGTCTGTCTGTCTGTCTCTCTCTTTCAGTTCTGCAGACTGTTCTAGTGCCAACTCAATGATATATGTTGAAGAGGGTGGGCTTAATCTCTCTCTCTCTTCCTTACACACACACACACACACACACACACACACACACACACACACACACACACACCTGATCGTCTTCGCTCTTGATGACCACCAGGTGTGCTCCTCTATTTCTGCAGTCCTGTCTGCTCTCCTCCCAGGATTTGTACTCAGTAGAGACGTAGTAACAACTGCTACCAAGCTTCTTCCATCCTTGCGGACACACTATAAGTTGAACATTTCCTGCTTTAGTCACTTTAATACAACGATTAATTAAGTATCAAGCAAACACTCAATGAAGACAGGACACTAACTAATGGACAGTTTGGAAGTCGTAAATTTTTTCTCACAATGTTTATTTAATTAAAGTTGCATTTCCTGTTTATAAGTGGCATGTGAACAGATACAGAGACTGTCAAACAGAACAGTCATGAGACAATTTGACTCACCTTTCTCAACTAAAGATTGTTTCAGACGTTCTATCTCTTTCTGAAGCCGGTCTCTCTCTTTGATCAGGGTGTTGTCGCTAGTCTGTAACTGGTCTCCATCTTTAGTCAGGGTGTTGTAGTTTGTCTGTAGCTGGTCTCTCTCTTTGGTCAGAATGTTGAAACTGGTCTGTAGCTGGTCTCTCTCTTTGGTCAGGGTGTTGTAACTGGTCTGTAGCTGGTCCCTCTCTTCAGTCAGGGTGTTGGAACTGGTCAATTGGTTTCTCTCTGTTAAATAATATGACCAATGAACAAGGTAACAGTGGAAATGTTAATCAGACATGACCAGGGTTGGGGTCAGTTGCATTTCAATTCAAGAAGTAAACTGGAATTCTAATTGAATTTCAATTCTCTTCAATGGATTTCAATGAGGAAAATGTGGAATTGGAATTTGATGTACTTTCTGAATTGAATTGACTGGAATGTAAATGTTAATTAGACATGACCAGGGTCAGGGTCAGTTAAATGTTAATCAGACATGACCAGGGTTGGGATCAGTTAAATGTTAATTAGACATGACCAGGGTTTTGGGTCAGTTAAATGTTAATCAGACATGACCAGGGTTGGGATCAGTTAAATGTTAATCAGACATGACCAGGGTTGGGGTCAGTTAAATGTTAATCAGACATGACCAGGGTTGGGGTCAGTTAAATGTTATTCAGACATGACCAGGGTCGGGTTCAGTTAAATGTTATTCAGACATGACCAGGGTTGGGGTCAGTTAAATGTTAATCAGACATGACCAGGGTTGGGGTCAGTTAAATGTTATTCAGACATGACCAGGGTCGGGTTCAGTTAAATGTTAATCAGACATGACCAGGGTTGGGGTCAGTTAAATGTTAATCAGACATGACCAGGGTCGGGTTCAGTTAAATGTTAATCAGACATGACCAGGGTTGGTGTCAGTTAAATGTTAATCAGACATGACCAGGGTTGGGTTCAGTTAAATGTTAATCAGACATGACCAATGGGGTCAGTTAAATGTTAATCAGACATGACCAGGGTTGGGGTCAGTTAAATGTTAATCAGACATGACCAGGGTTGGGGTCAGTTAAATGTTAATCAGACATGACCAGGGTCGGGTTCAGTTAAATGTTAATCAGACATGACCAGGGTTGGGGTCAGTTAAATGTTAATCAGACATGACCAATGGGGTCAGGTTCAGTTAAATGTTAATCAGACATGACCAGGGTTGGGGTCAGTTAAATGTTAATCAGACATGACCAGGGTTGGGGTCAGTTAAATGTTAATCAGACATGACCAGGGTTGGGATCAGTTAAATGTTAATCAGACATGACCAGGGTTGGGGTCAGTTAAATGTTAATCAGACATGACCAGGGTTGGGGTCAGTTAAATGTTAATCAGACATGACCAGGGTTGGTGTCAGTTGCATTTAAATCTCAGTCAATGCAGGAAATAATATGACCAATGAACAAGGTAACAGTGGATTTCAATTCAGGAAGTAAACTGGAATTCTAATTGAATTTCAATTATCTTCAATGCTTTTCAATGAGGAAAATGTGGAATTGGAATTTGGTGTCCGTTCTGAATTGAATTGACTGGAATGTAAATGTAATTGATCCCTGGTCATTACACCACTGATGATGAAGAATGTTTGAGTGAGAACATATCAAACTCACGGTAGAGAAACAGGCCTATGATCCCAGCCAGTAGGAGAACACACAGCAGCCCCAGACACACTGCAGCAGCTCCAGAGTATCTCTTCCACCACTGACAAGACACTGAAGAACAAATCATTACCACAAGAACTTGCTCTTTATCAGAGTTGTATTTGTATGGACTTTTGTGTCAATTTTCTGTTTAAATCACTGAGGGAAATACACAAGATTGACAAGGGACAGGACACCAGAACTGAGTTCCAGAACCTCACGTGTTCTACTGCTTGACTTCCAGAACTTCTTCCAGAATATTGGCTTAAACATATTGCAGAGTTCAGGCACCCAAAATGAGTACTGAAACGTATTTTAATCCACATTTTATTTGTCACATGCTTCGTAAAAATATGCTTGTCACACCGGAATCTGTTTCACCTGTATTTGTGCTTGTCTCCGCCCCCCTCCAGGTGTAGCCCGTTGACTCCATTATCCCAAGTATATTTATACCTGCGTTCTCTGTTTGTCTTATGCCAGTTTGTTTTATTCGTCAAGCCTGTCTGTTTCTAGTTACTCTTTTCTAGTTTTCCCGGTTTTAACCGTTCCACCTGCCCTGACCCTGAGCCTACTGTCCGTTTCTGTAGCTTGTCACACCACCCTGGATTATTGACTTCTGCCTGCCCTGACCCTGAGACTGCCTGTCCCCTGTTCTAATAATACACTTTTGTATCTTCGACATTGTCTGCATCTGGGTCTTCCCTGAAAAATAATAATACAATCTGGCCATGACTCAGACCAGCTCCACAATGCTGTCTCCCTGCAAGGATGGAGGGACCCCATACCCTGGCAGAACGCCATGACCAGACGTTTGATACGTTGCTGATCACGGATTCCCCATTACTCCTGTAATGTGGCAGACTACGCAGTGGATTTTCTCACGTTGGCGGCTGAGATTGCCAAGAACCCGGAAAGCATTGTTCGACATGTTCCCAGAAAATCGAAGGAAGTAAAGGACGAGCTTGTAGCCCGGGAACTACCGACGGATCTCGACTCGCTCATCCCCTTGACCATTCGGATCAGGGCGACTACGGGAACTTAGGAAGGAAAAGTGGTTTGATTTCACTCGTCCGCCCGAGACTTCCACCTTGCCTCTGAGACCTCCCGGAAGTCCCCGAAGGCTCCACTGCCGAGAGAACCCAAAGCTAACCGAGTTCCCCCGAGAGTCTCCGAAGTCTGCCAATTCATCGCTTCCTGTGCCAATGCAACTAGGCAGCGCTAGGCTGTCCTCAGCCAAACAGCTATGCAGGTTTTACACGAAGAGTTGCCTGTATTGTGGGACTACTGGTCATTTCGTGTCCTCCTGTCCACTAAAATATCAGGCCACCGATAGGAGCGAGTACTCTAGTGGTCCATACAGAGAACTTTTCTCCTCACCTTACTCACACTCCTTTTCATGCCATCTTGCTGTCGGGGAAATAGTCGAAATCTCTCCAGGTGCTCATCAACTCAGGGGTCGATGAGAGCTTTATGGATGTTAACCTGGTGTTCGAGCTGGGCATCCCCACTCAGCACTCTCCATTTCCATGAACGTTAAGAGCACTGGACAGGGGCTCTATAGGCTGGGTCACCCACAATACCAGCCCCATCATCCTACGTGTGACAGGGAATCCCAGCAAGATGATGCAATTCCTGCTTATTAAATATTTTCAGGTTCCTGTGGTATTGGGATTCTCTTGGCTCCAGTGACACAATCCCCTTATTGACTGGTCTGCTGGTGCCAGTACTCAATGACTTTAGTCAGCGCAGCCTGCCCCGAGACATCTTCCTGGGTGATTGGAAGATGTCCGCCATTCCTGTGGAGGACCAGGACCTCCTGGAGGTGTTCAGTAGAGCCCGGGCCCCTTCACTTCCATCGCCTCAACCCTATGACTGCGAGTTGGACCTTCTCTCAGGCACAACTCCGCCCCTGGGACAACTGTACTCTCTGTCAGGTCTGGCTATCAAGGCTATGAGGACTCCCTAGTTGCAGTGTTCATCCGTCCTCCTGCCTCCCCTGCCGGAGAATGCAATGCACCGTTGCAAGGCATTGTCCTTCTTCTCCACAAAGAAGAACCCTGCGCCCATGCAATGACTACCGGGGCCTCAACAACATCACGGAAAAGAACCACTAATCAAATCAAATCAAATCAAATTTATTTATATAGCCCTTCGTACATCAGCTGATATCTCAAAGTGCTGTACAGAAACCCAGCCTAAAACCCCAAACAGCAAGCAATGCAGGTGGAGAGGCACGGTGGCTAGGAAAAACTCCCTAGAAAGGCCAATACCTAGGAAGAAACCTAGAGAGGAACCAGGCTATGTGGGGTGGCCAGTCCTCTTCTGGCTGTGCCGGGTGGAGATTATAACAGAACATGGTCAAGATGTTCAATGTTCATAAATGACCAGCATGGTCGAATAATAATAAGGCAGAACAGTTGAAACTAGAGCAGCAGCACAGTCAGGTGGAAGTTGAAACTGGAGCAGCAGCAGCATGGCCAGGTAGACTGGGGACAGCAAGGAGTCATCATGTCAGGTAGTCCTGGGGCATGGTCCTAGGGCTCAGGTCAGTTGAAACTGGAACAGCAGCATGGCCAGGTGGACTGGGGACAGCAAGGAGTCATCATGTCAGGTAGTCCTGGGGCATGGTCCTAGGGCTCAGGTCCTCCGAGAGAGAGAAAGAAAGAGAGAAGGAGAGAATTAGAGAACGCACACTTAGATTCACACAGGACACCGAATAGGACAGGAGAAGTACTCCAGATATAACAAACTGACCCCAGCCCCCCGACACATAAACTACTGCAGCATAAATACTGGAGGCTGAGACAGGAGGGGTCAGGAGACACTGTGGCCCCATCCGAGGACACCCCCGGACAGGGCCAAACAGGAAGGATATAACCCCACCCACTTTGCCAAAGCACAGCCCCCACACCACTAGAGGGATATCTTCAACCACCAACTTACCATCCTGAGACAAGGCTGAGTATAGCCCACAAAGATCTCCGCCACGGCACAACCCAAGGGGGGGGGGGGCGCCAACCCAGACAGGATGACCACAACAGTGAATCAACCCACTCAGGTGACGCACCCCCTCCAGGGACAGCATGAGAGAGCCCCAGCAAGCCAGTGACTCAGCCCCTGTAATAGGGTTAGAGGCAGAGAATCCCAGTGGAAAGAGGGGAACCGGCCAGGCAGAGACAGCAAGGGCGGTTCGTTGCTCCAGAGCCTTTCCGTTCACCTTCCCACTCCTGGGCCAGACTACACTCAATCATATGACCCACTGAAGAGATGAGTCTTCAGTAAAGACTTAAAGGTTGAGACCGAGTTTGCGTCTCTGACATGGGTAGGCAGACCGTTCCATAAAAATGGAGCTCTATAGGAGAAAGCCCTGCCTCCAGCTGTTTGCTTAGAAATTCTAGGGACAATTAGGAGGCCTGCGTCTTGTGACCGTAGCGTACGTATAGGTATGTACGGCAGGACCAAATCAGAGAGATAGGTAGGAGCAAGCCCATGTAATGCTTTGTAGGTTAGCAGTAAAACCTTGAAATCAGCCCTTGCTTTGACAGGAAGCCAGTGTAGAGAGGCTAGCACTGGAGTAATATGATCAAATTTTTTGGTTCTAGTCAGGATTCTAGCAGCCGTATTTAGCACTAACTGAAGTTTATTTAGTGCTTTATCCGGGTAGCCGGAAAATAGAGCATTGCAGTAGTCTAACCACTACCCACTACCACTCATCTCCTCAACCTTCAAACCGCTCCAGGGGGCCACTGTGTTCTCCAAGCTGGACCTACGGAATGCCTACCACCTGGTGTGGATAGGGGAAGGAGATGAGTAGAAGACTGTCTTCAAAACAGCCAGTGGTCACTATGAGTATCTGGTCATGCCATTTGGCCTTACCAACGCCTCTGCTGTGTTCCAGGCTCCGGTAAATTATGTTCTCCGCGTTGAACCGGTTTGTCTTCGTATATGTCGACGACATCCTAATTTTCTCCCGCTCAGCCCAAGAGAACGTGCTCCATGTCTGTCAGGTCCTCCAACGCTTCCTGGAGAACCAGCTTGTTCTGAAAGCAGAGAAGTGCGAATTCCATCACTCCACCATCCCCATCCAGGGTTACATCATCGTAACCCTGGATTGTGTACAGATGGATCCCGGGAAGGTGAGAGCGGTGGTGCATTGGCCCATGCCTATGTCCAGAGTGCAACTTTAGCGTTTCCTGGAATTCGCCAACGTCTATTGCTGCTTTATCCGGGGTTACAGCACCCTGGCTTCCACCCTGTCTGTACGCACCTCTCCCAAGGTTCTGTTCGCATG
The DNA here is from genome assembly GCF_002021735.2 of Oncorhynchus kisutch. Classification (NCBI taxonomy): domain Eukaryota; kingdom Metazoa; phylum Chordata; class Actinopteri; order Salmoniformes; family Salmonidae; genus Oncorhynchus; species Oncorhynchus kisutch. The sequence goes on along the minus strand of NW_022261984.1, from coordinate 12,207,235 downwards.
GTCCCCAGCTGCTGACTGGGACGTTCCCGAGATCTCAAGCACCGTTTCACCTCACCACCCATCTTGGTTCATCCCGTCCCACCAGTTCTTTGTGGAGGACGCTGCTTCGGATGTCGGGTGGGGGCTGTCATGTACCAGCGTTATGCCCTGGACCTCAAGTTGTGCTGCCTTCTCCCATTGCCTCAACGCAACGGAGAGGAACTACAATGTGGGGAATCATGAGCTTCTCGCAGTGAAGATGGCATTGGAGGAGTGGAGACACTGGCTGAGCGGAACATCCGTTCATTGTGTGGACAAACCACAAGAGCCTGGAATACCTCTGCACCGCCAAGCGTCTCAATTCCAGGCAAGCCCTGATTTTCATTCGGTTCAACAACTCCTTCTCATACCGACAGGATCCAGGATGTTAAGTCGTAAGCCGGATGCGCTGTCACACTGCTATAGCCCTGCGGCTACACCAAGGTTTTCCAAAGCCACCCACTTCATTCCTCTCCCCAAGCTACCCTCTGCCAAAGAGATGGCACAGCTCATGGTGCAGCACATCTTCCAGATCCATGGAATCCCAGTGGACATGGTCTACAACCGGGGTCCTCAGTTCTCGCCCCGGTTCTGGAAGGCATTCTGCACACTAATTGGGTTGTCGGCCAGCCTGTCCTCCGATGCCACCCCCAGTCCAACGGCCAGTTGGAGCAAGCCAACCAAGACCTGGAGACGACTCTTTGCTGCCTGGTCTCAGCCAACCCCACCACCTGGAGTCAGCAGCTAGTCTGGGTCGAATATGTCCGCTGCACCCTTCCTTGCTCTGCCACGTGTCTCTCACCCTTTGAGTGTTCCCTGGGTTATCAGCCCCCGCTCTTTACGGAGCAAGAGGAAAAGGTTGGCGTACCCTCGGCCCAAATGTTTGTTCGCCGCTGTCGTGGCACCTGGAAGAGAGTCCGGTCGGCTCGTCTCAATACCACCTCCAGGTATCGACAACAAACGGGTCGCCACCGATGCAAATGAATTACATACAATGTGATTTTCTGGATTTTTGTTTTAGATTCCATCTCTCACAGTTGAAGTGTACCTATGATAACAATTACAGACCTCTACATGCTTTGTAAGTAGGAAAACCTGCAAAATCAGCATCAGTATCAAATACTTGTTCTCCCCACTGTATGTGAGAATGTTGTCCATTGACTACAGATCAGCGTAGTACCCACCATAATACCAACGAAGCTCATGACTAAGCTAAGGACTTTTGGACTAAACACCTCCCTCTGCAACTGGATCTTGGACTTCCTGACGGGCCCCACCCCCAGGTGGTAAGAGTAGGCAACAAAACGTCTGCCACGCTGATCCTCAGCACTGGGGCCCCTCAGGGGTGTGTACTTAGTCCCCTCCTGTATTCCCTGTTCACACACGACTGCATGGCCAAACATGACTCCAATGCCATCATTACGTTTGCTGACGACACAACATTGGTAGGCCTGATCACCGAAAACCATGAGATGGCCTATAGGGAGGAGGTCAGAGAACTGCCGGTGTGGTGGCAGGACAACAACCTCTCCCTCAATGTGAGCAAAACAAAGGAGCTGATCGTGGACTACAGGAAAAGGCGAGCCGAACAGGCCCACATTAACATCGATGAGGCTGTAGTGGAGCGGGTCGAGAGTTTCAAGTTCCTTGCTGTCCAGATCATGATGACTCCTTGCTGTCCCCAGTCCACCTGACCGTGCTGCTGCTCCAGTTTCAACTGTTCTGCCTTATTATTATACGACCATGCTGGTCATTTATGAACATTTGAACATCTTGGCCATGTTCTGTTATAATCTCCACCCGGCACAGCCAGAAGAGGACTGGCCACCCCACATAGCCTGGTTCCTCTCTAGGTTTCTTCCTAGGTTTTGGCCTTTCTAGGGAGTTTTTCCTAGCCACCGTGCTTCTACACCTGCATTGCTTGCTGTTTGGGGTTTTAGGCTGGGTTTCTGTACAGCACTTTGAGATATCAGCTGATGTACGAAGGGCTATATAAATAAATTTGATTTGATTTGAGATCACCAACGAACTATCATGGTGACCTACTTCCGGCGCCGACAGAGATGGCCGCCTCGCTTCACGTTCCTAGGAAACTATGCAGTATTTAGTTTTTTTACGTGTTATTTCTTACATTGGTACCCCAGGTCATCTTAGGTTTCATTACATACAGTCGAGAAGAACTACTGAATATAAGAGCAGCGTCAGCTCAAAATCAGTATGCCCAGGAATGACTTTCGCGAAGCAGATCCTGTGTTCTGCCTTCCAACCAGGACAACATAATGGATCCCAGCCTGCGACCCAAAACAACGACGTCGTAAAAGAGGCAAACGAAGTGGTCTTCTGGTCAGGCTCCGGAGACGGGCACATCGTGCACCGCTCCCGAGCATACTACTCGCCAATGTCCAGTCTCTTGACAACAAGGTTGATGAAATCCGAGCAAGGGTAGCATTCCAGAGAGACATAAGAGACTAACTTTCTTTGCTTCACGGAGACATGGCTCACTCGAGAGATGCTAACAGAGTCGGTACAGCCAGCTGGTTTCTTCCACGCATCACGCCGACAGAAACAAGCATCTTTCTGGTAAGAAGAGGGGCGGGGGTATGCCTTATAATTAACGAGACGTGGTGTGATCACAACAACATACAGGAACTCAAGTCCTTCTGTTCACCTGACTTAGAATTCCTCACAATCAAATGTCGACCGGATTATCTACCGAGGGAATTCTCTTCGATTATAATCACAGCCGTATATATTCCCCCCCAAGCAGACACATCGATGGCCCTGAACAAACTTTATTTGACTCTTTGCAAACTGGAAACCACATATGCTGAGGCTGCATTCATTGTAGCTGGGGATTTTAACAAGGCTAATCTGAAAACAAGACTCCCTAAATTGTATCAGCATATCGAGTGCGCAACCAGGGCTGGTAAGACCTTGGATCATTGCTATTCTAACTTCTGCGACGCATATAAGGCCCTCCCCCGCCCTCCTTTCGGAAAAGCTGACCATGACTCCATTTTGTTGCTTCCAGCCTACAGCCAGAAACTTAAACAAGAAGCTCCCGCGCTCAGGTCTGTTCAACGCTGGTCCGACCGATCTGATTCCACGCTTCAAGAGAAAATATATAACTTTCTGGAGTCTCTGACAATGCACATAACATTGTCAGAGACTCCAGAAAGTTATATATTTTCTCTGCAACCACACGGGTACAGGAAGCAGGAAGCTTAAGACCAAAAGGCTCCTCAACAGCTTCTACCCCGTAAAGCTGCTGAACAATTCATAAATTTGCCAATTTACATTGACCCCCCCCCGCACTTCCCCCTCCCTTTTGTGCACTGCCGCTAGTCGCTGTTTGTTAGTTACCTAGTCACTTCGCCCCCACCTACATGTACATATTACCTCAACTAACCTGTACCCCTGAACATTGACTCTGTACCAGTACACCTCTGTACCGTAACACCCTGTATATTACCTCCACATTGACTCTGTACCGGTACCCCCTGTATATAACCTCCACATTGACTCTGTACCGTAATACCCTGTATATAGCCTCCACATTGACTCTGTACCGTAATACCCTGTATATAACCTCCACATTGACTCTGTACCGTAATACCCTGTATATAACCTGCACATTGACTCGGTACCGTAATACCCTGTATATAGCCTCCACATTGACTCTGTACCTGTACCCCCTGTACATAGCCTCCACATTGACTCTGTACCGGTACCCCCTGTATATAGCCTCCACATTGACTCTGTACCGGTACCCCCTGTATATAGCATCCACATTGACTCTGTACCGTAATACCCTGTATATAGCCTCCACATTGACTCTGTACCGGTACCCCCTGTATATAGCCTCCACATTGACTCAGTACCGGTACCCCCTGTATATAGCCTCCACATTGACTCTGTACCGGTACCCCCTGTATATAGCCTCCAAATTGAATCTGTACCGGTACCCCCTGTACATAGCCTCCACATTGACTCGGTACCGTAATACCCTGTATATAGCCTCCACATTGACTCTGTACCGGTACCCCCTGTACATAGCCTCCACATTGACTCTGTACCGTAATACTCTGTATATAGCCTCCACATTGACTCTGTACCGTAATACCCTGTATATAGCCTCCACATTGACTCAGTACCGGTACCCCCTGTATATAGCCTCCACATTGACTCTGTACCGGTACCCCCTGTACATCGCCTCCACATTGACTCTGTACCATAATACCCTGTATATAGCCTCCACATTGACTCTGTACCGTAATACCCTGTATATAGTCTCCACATTGACTCTGTACCGGTACCCCCTGTATATAGCCTCCAAATTGACTCTGTACCGGTACCCCCTGTATATAGCCTCCACATTGACTCTGTACCGTAATACCCTGTATATAGCCTCCACATTGACTCTGTGCCGGTACCCCCTGTATATAGCCTCCACATTGACTCATAACGGTACCCCCTGTATATAGCCTCCACATTGACTCTGTACCGTAATACCCTGTATATAGCCTCCACATTGACTCTGTACCGTAATACCCTGTATATAGCCTCCACATTGACTATGTACCGTAATACCCTGTATATAGCCTCCACATTGACTCAGTACCGGTACCCCCTGTATATAACCTCCACATTGACTCTGTACTGGTACCCCCTATATATGGCCCCCACATTGACTCTGTACCGTAATACCCTGTATATAGCCTCCACATTGACTCTGTACCGTAATACCCTGTATATAGCCTCCACATTGACTCTGTACCGTAATACTCTGTATATAGCCTCCACATTGACTCTGTACCGTAATACCCTGTATATAGCCTCCACATTGACTCAGTACCGGTACCCCCTGTATATAGCCTCCACATTGACTCTGTACCGGTACCCCCTGTACATAGCCTCCACATTGACTCTGTACCGTAATACCCTGTATATAGCCTCCACATTGACTCTGTACCGTAATACCCTGTATATAGCCTCCACATTGACTCAGTACCGGTACCCCCTGTATATAGCCTCCACATTGACTCATAACGGTACCCCCTGTATATAACCTCCACATTGACTCTGTACTGGTACCCCCTATATATGGCCCCCACATTGACTCTGTACCGTAATACACTGTATATAGCCCCCACATTGACTCTGTACCGTAATAACCTGTATATAACCTCCACATCTACAAGACCCTGCTAGGTAAAGTCCCCCCTTATCTCAGCTCGCTGGTCACCATAGCATCTCCCACCTGTAGCACACGCTCCAGCAGGTATATCTCTCTAGTCACCCCCAAGACCAATTCTTTCTTTGGCCGCCTCTCCTTCCAGTTCTCTGCTGCCAATGACTGGAACGAACTACAAAAATCTCTGAAACTGGAAACACTTATCTCCCTCACTAGCTTTAAGCACCAACTGTCAGAGCAGCTCACAGATTACTGCACCTGTACATAGCCCACCTAAAATTTAGCCCAAACAACTACCTCTTTCCCAACTGTATTTAATTTTTATTTATTTATTTATTTTGCTCCTTTGCACCCCATTATTTTTTTATTTCTACTTTGCACATTCTTCCATTGCAAAACTACCATTCCAGTATTTTACTTGCTATATTGTATTTACTTTGCCATCATGGCCTTTTTTTGCCTTTACCTCCCTTCTCACCTCATTTGCTCACATTGTATATAGACTTGTTTATACTGCATTATTGACTGTATGTTTGTTTTTACTCCATGTGTAACTCTGTGTCGTTTTATCTGTCGAACTGCTTTGCTTTATCTTGGCCAGGTCGCAATTGTAAATGAGAACTTGTTCTCAACTTGCCTACCTGGTTAAATAAAGGTAAAATAAAAAAATAAAAAACATTGACTCTGTACTGGTACCCCCTGTATATAGCCTCCACATTGACTCTGTACCGGTACCCCCTGTATATAACCTCCACATTGACTCTGTACCGTAATACCCTGTATATAGCCTCCACATTGACTCTGTACCGTAATACCCTGTATATAACCTCCACATTGACTCTGTACCGTAATACCCTGTATATAACCTCCACATTGACTCGGTACCGTAATACCCTGTATATAGCCTCCACATTGACTCTGTACCGGTACACCCTGTACATAGCCTCCACATTTACTCGGTACCGTAATACCCTGTATATAGCCTCCACATTGACTCTGTACCGGTACCCCCTGTACATCGCCTCCACATTGACTCTGTACCGTAATACCCTGTATATAGCCTCCACATTGACTCTGTACCGTAATACCCTGTATATAGCCTCCACATTGACTATGTACCGTAATACCCTGTATATAGCCTCCACATTGACTCAGTACCGGTACCCCCTGTATATAACCTCCACATTGACTCTGTACTGGTACCCCCTATATATGGCCCCCACATTGACTCTGTACCGTAATACCCTGTATATAGCCTCCACATTGACTCTGTACCGTAATACCCTGTATATAGCCTCCACATTGACTCTGTACCGTAATACCCTGTATATAACCTCCACATTGACTCTGTACCGTAATACCCTGTATATAGCCTCCACATTGACTCTGTACCGGTACACCCTGTACATAGCCTCCACATTTACTCGGTACCGTAATACCCTGTATATAGCCTCCACATTGACTCTGTACCGGTACCCCCTGTACATAGCCTCCACATTGACTCCACATTGACTCTGTACCGTAATACCCTGTATATAGCCTCCACATTGACTCTGTACCGTAATACTCTGTATATAGCCTCCACATTGACTCTGTACCGTAATACCCTGTATATAGCCTCCACATTGACTCAGTACCGGTACCCCCTGTATATAGCCTCCACATTGACTCTGTACCGGTACCCCCTGTACATAGCCTCCACATTGACTCTGTACCGTAATACCCTGTATATAGCCTCCACATTGACTCTGTACCGTAATACCCTGTATATAGCCTCCACATTGACTCTGTACCGTAATACCCTGTATATAGCCTCCACATTGACTCTGTACCGTAATACCCTGTATATAGCCTCCACATTGACTCAGTACCGGTACCCCCTGTATATAACCTCCACATTGACTCTGTACTGGTGCCCCCTATATATGGCCCCCACATTGACTCTGTACCGTAATACCCTGTATATACCCTCCACATTGACTCTGTACCGTAATACCCTGTATATAGTCTCCACATTGACTCTGTACCGGTACAC
>NW_022261984.1:12169988-12192488 GCF_002021735.2 Oncorhynchus kisutch | reverse complement strand
CTGTATCTACCATGTAACATACTGTATCTACCATGTAACATACTGTATCTACCATGTAACATACTGTATTGTAACATACTGTATCTACCATGTGACATACTGTATTGTAACATACTGTATCTACCATGTAACATACTGTATTGTAACATACTGTATCTACCATGTGACATACTGTATTGTAACATACTGTATCTACCATGTGACATACTGTATCTACCATATAACACACTGTATTGTAACATACTGTATCTACAATGTAACATACTGTATTGTAACATACTGTATCTACCATGTAACATACTGTATTGTTATTGTGACATACTGTATCTACCATGTAACATATTGTATTGTAACATACTGTATCTACCATGTAGCATAGTGTAATGTAACATACTGTATCTACCATGTAGCATAGTGTAATGTAACATACTGTATCTACCAAGTTACATACTGTATCTACCATGTAACATACTGTATCTATCATGTAACATACTGTATCTACCATGTAACATACTGTATTGTAACATACTGTATCCACCATGTAACATACTGTATTGTAACATACTGTATCTACCATGTAACACACTGCATTGTAACATACTGTATCTACCATGTAACACACTGTATTGTAACATACTGTATCTACAATGTAACATGCTGTATTGTAACATACTGTATCTACCATGTAACATACTGTATTGTAACATACTGTATCTACTATGTAAATACTGTATTGTAACATACTGTCTCTACCATGTAACATACTGTATCTACCATGTAGCATATTGTATTGTAACATACTGTATCTACCATGTAGCATAGTGTAATGTAACATACTGTATCTACTATGTAAAATACTGTATTGTAACATACTGTATCTACCATGTAACACACTGTATTGTAACATACTGTATCTACCATGTAATATACGGTATTGTAACATACTGTATTGTAACATACTGTATCTACCATGTAATATACGGTATTGTAACATACTGTATTGTAACATACTGTATCTACCATGTAACACACTGTATTGTAACATACTGTATCTACTATGTAACATATTGTATTGTAACATACTGTATCTACTATGTAACATATTGTATTGTAACATACTGTATCTACTATGTAACATATTGTATTGTAACATACTGTATCTACCAAGTTACATACTGTATCTACCATGTAACATACTGTATCTATCATGTAACATACTGTATCTACTATGTAACATACTGTATTGTAACATACTGTATCTACCATGTAACACACTGTATTGTAACATACTGTATCTACCATGTAATATACGGTATCTTAACATACTGTATTGTAACATACTGTATCTACCATGTAACATACTGTATTGTAACATACTGTATCTACTATGTAACATACTGTATCTACCATGTAACATACTGTATCTACAATGTAACATACTATATCTACCATGTGACATACTGTATTGTAACATACTGTATCTACCATGTAACATACTGTATTGTAACATACTGTATCTACCATGTAACATACTGTATTGTAACATACTGTATCTACCATGTGACATACTGTATTGTAACATACTGTATCTACCATGTAACATACTGTATTGTAACATACTGTATCTACTATGTAACATACTGTATCTACCATGTACATACTCTATCTACAATGTAACATACTATATCTACCATGTGACATACTGTATTGTAACATACTGTATCTACTATGTAACATACTGTATCTACCATGTAACATACTGTATATACAATGTAACATACTATGTCTACCATGTGACATACTGTATTGTAACATACTGTATCTACCATGTAACATACTGTATCTACAATGTAACATACTATATCTACCATGTGACATACTGTATTGTAACATACTGTATCTACCATGTAACATACTGTATTGTAACATACTGTATCTACCATGTAACATACTGTATCTACCATGTAGCATGGTGCATTGTAACATACTGTATCTACCAAGTTACATACTGTATCTACCATGTAACATACTGTATCTATCATGTAACATACTGTATCTACAATGTAACATACTGCATTGTAACATACTGTATCTACCATGTAACACACTGTATTGTAACATACTGTATCTACCATGTAACATACTGTATCTACCATGTAAATATTGTAATTGTAACATACTGTATTGTAACATACTGTATTGTAACATACTGCATCTATCATGTAACATACTGTAATCTATCATGTAACACACTGTATCTACAATGTAACATACTGTATTGTAACATACTGCATCTACCATGTAACATACTGTATTGTAACATACTGTATCTACCGATGTAACATATTGTATTGTAACATACTGTATCTACCATGTAACATACTGTATTGTAACATACTGTATCTACCATGTAACATACTGTATTGTGACATACTGTATCTACCATGTAACATATTGTATTGTAACATACTGTATCTACCATGTAATATACGGTATCTTAACATACTGTATCTACCATGTAACATACTGTATCTACCATGTAACATACTGTATCTACCATGTAACATACTGTATCTACTATGTAGCATAGTGTATTGTTATGGTAACATACTGTATCTACCATGTAACATATTCAATCGTGTCAATTTGATTTATACCAGGAACACTTACACCCTCCTCCTCTCTCTATACTCTCTGCCAGCTCAGTACCTCTCTCTCTCCCTCCTCCTCTCCCTCTCTCTATACTCTCTGCCAGCTCAGTACCTCTCTCTCTCCCTCTCCTAGCTCTTCTCTGTTAACACACACCACACACACACACACACACACACACACACACACACACCACACACACACACACACACACAGAGAGATGCACACACACACACACACAACAGCCACACACACACACACAGACACACACAGACACACACACACAGAGAAGTGGGAACGGTCAGTGAGGACAGGGGTGGCGTTGTGTGGGAGAGACCCCCAGCTGCATCTGAGTTATATTCTGATTGGAATTTCTCCCTCTATGGATTTTATCCAACTAACACACAGAGAGGGGGAGAGAGTTGAGCTCTGGGGTCATTTTGACACCGCGGGACTCGACATCTCCTGTCTGGTCATTAGTATGATTACATCACTAACACACAGAGAGGGAGAGAGAGTTAAGCTCTGGGGTCATTTTGACACCGCGGGACTCGACATCTCCTGTCTGGTCATTAGGTATGATTACATCACAAACACACACAGAGAGGGAGAGAGAGTTAAGCTCTGGGGTCATTTTGACACAGCTAGACTCGACATCTCCTGTCTGGTCATTAGGTATGATTACATCACTAACACACAGAGAGGGAGAGAGAGTTAAGCTCTTGGGGTCATTTTGACACAGCTAGACTCGACATCTCCTGTCTGGTCATTAGGTATGATTACATCACTAACACACAGAGAGGGAGAGAGAGTTAAGCTCTGGGGTCATTTGACACCGCGGGACTCGACATCTCCTGTCTGGTCATTAGGTATGATTACATCTCAGACAAACACACCAACACACATACACACCAACACACACACACCAACACACACACACACACACCCCAACACCAACACACACGAACACACAAACCAACACACACACACACACACACAAACCAACACACACACACCAACACACACACACACACAAACAAACACACACACACAAACAAACACACACACAAACCCACACACACACCTTCACACCATCCTCTCCTTGGTATTATACATGCCTACTGGAGGTGAAAGGAATACCTGAACACTGTTTACAGTTTATGTTTCTGTATATAATCTGGTTTCTATCCTGTATATAATCTGGTTTCTATCCTGTATATAATCTGGTTTCTATCCTGTATATAATCTGGTTTCTATCCTGTATATAATCTGGTTTCTATCCTGTATATAATCTGGTTTCTATCCTGTATATAATCTGGTTTCTATCCTGTATATAATCTGGTTTCTATCCTATAAATAATCTGGTTTCTATCCTGTATATAATCTGGTTTCTATCCTGTATATAATCTGGTTTCTATCCTGTATATAATCTTGTTTCTATCCTGTATATAATCTGGTTTCTATCCTATAAATAATCTGGTTTCTATCCTGTATATAATCTGGTTTCTATCCTATATATAATCTGGTTTCTATCCTGTATATAATCTGGTTTCCATCCTGTATATAATCTGGTTTCCATCCTGTATATAATCTGGTTTCCATCCTGTATATAATCTGGTTTCTATCCTGTATATAATCTGGTTTCCATCCTGTATATGATCTGGTTTCTATCCTATATATAATCTGGTTTCCATCCTGTATATAATCTGGTTTCCATCCTGTATATAATCTGGTTTCTATCCTGTATATAATCTGGTTTCTATCCTGTATATAATCTGGTTTCCATCCTGTATATAATCTGGTTTCCATCCTGTATATAATCTGGTTTCTATCCTGTATATAATCTGGTTTCCATCCTGTATATAATCTGGTTTCCATCCTGTATATAATCTGGTTTCTATCCTGTATATAATCTGGTTTCTATCCTGTATATAATCTGGTTTCTATCCTATAAATAATCTGGTTTCTATCCTGTATATAATCTGGTTTCTATCCTGTATATAATCTGGTTTCTATCCTATAAATAATCTGGTTTTCTATCCTGTATATAATCTGGTTTCTATCCTGTATATAATCTGGTTTCTATCCTGTATATAATCTGGTTTCTATCCTATAAATAATCTGGTTTCTATCCTGTATATAATCTGGTTTCTATCCTGTATATAATCTGGTTTCTATCCTGTATATGATCTGGTTTCTATCCTGTATATAATCTGGTTTCTATCCTGTATATAATCTGGTTCCTATCCTGTATATAATCTGGTTTCTATCCTGTATATAATCTTGTTTCTATCCTATAAAATAATCTGGTTTCTATCCTGTATATAATCTGGTTTCTATCCTGTATATAATCTGGTTTCCATCCTGTATATAATCTGGTTTCCATCCTGTATATAATCTGGTTTTCTATCCTGTATATAATCTGGTTTCCATCCTGTATATAATCTGGTTTCCATCCTGTATATAATCTGGTTTCTATCCTGTATATAATCTGGTTTCCATCCTGTATATGATATGGTTTCTATCCTATATATAATCTGGTTTCCATCCTGTATATAATCTGGTTTCCATCCTGTATATAATCTGGTTTCCATCCTGTATATAATCTGGTTTCTATCCTGTATATAATCTGGTTTCTATCCTGTATATAATCTGGTTTCTATCCTATAAATAATCTGGTTTCTATCCTGTATATAATCTGGTTTCCATCCTGTATATAATCTGGTTTCCATCCTGTATATAATCTGGTTTCTATCCTGTATATAATCTGGTTTCCATCCTGTATATGATCTGGTTTCTATCCTATATATAATCTGGTTTCCATCCTGTATATAATCTGGTTTCCATCCTGTATATAATCTGGTTTCCATCCTGTATATAATCTGGTTTCTATCCTGTATATAATCTGGTTTCTATCCTGTATATAATCTGGTTTCTATCCTATAAATAATCTGGTTTCTATCCTGTATATAATCTGGTTTCTATCCTGTATATAATCTGGTTCTATCCTATAAATAATCTGGTTTCTATCCTGTATATAATCTGGTTTCTATCCTGTATATAATCTGGTTTCTATCCTGTATATAATCTGGTTTCTGTCCTATAAATAATCTGGTTTCTATCCTGTATATAATCTGGTTTCTATCCTGTATATAATCTGGTTTCTATCCTGTATATGATCTGGTTTCTATCCTGTATATAATCTGGTTTCTATCCTGTATATAATCTGGTTTCTATCCTGTATATAATCTGGTTCCTATCCTGTATATAATCTGGTTTCTATCCTGTATATAATCTTGTTTCTATCCTATAAATAATCTGGTTTCTATCCTGTATATAATCTGGTTTCCATCCTGTATATAATCTGGTTTCCATCCTGTATATAATCTGGTTTCCATCCTGTATATAATCTGGTTTCCCATCCTGTATATAATCTGGTTTCCATCCTGTATATAATCTGGTTTCCATCCTGTATATAATCTGGTTTCCATCCTGTATATGATCTGGTTTCTATCCTATATATAATCTGGTTTCTATCCTGTACTGTTTATACACACACAGTGGCTGCATCCAAAATGGCACCTTAAACGCCCCTCAGGGCTTTTATAAAGCTAGGCATCTTCAGGTAGCTTCCCAATCCAGACACCAGACAGGGGAAATGGATATAGCTTTAAATTAGTCTGCCCTGGAGCAGGTTAGTTCTGAAGGATTCGTTGCCGTAGAAAATGACCAGTTATCTGGAGTTGAACTTGAAGTAGTTACCTCGCTAACTCCTCCAACCTGGTTGGTAGGACACCCCTCAGGGAAGCCTGGTTGGTAGGACACCCCTCAGGGAAGCCTGGTTGGTAGGACACCCATCGGGGAAGCCTGGTTGGTAGGACACCCATCAGGGAAGCCTGGTTGGTAGGACACCCATCAGGGAAGCCTGGTTTGTAGGACACCCCACAGGGAAGCCTGATTTGTAGGACACCCCTCAGGGAAGCCTGATTTGTAGGACACCCCTCAGGGAAGCCTGATTTGTAGGACACCCTTCAGGGAAGCCTGGTTGGTAGAACACCCATCAGGGAAAGCCAGTCTGTCAACAAGTCCTGCTTTTTAAAGCGTCTATACCGCCATCTGCTGTCAGTCCACTGCTGCTACTTAAACACAGGAATAACATCTGCCACCCCTCAACCAAGCATGTGAAAGACTGTCTTAGTGAGTAAGTGTATGTATGTGTGTGTGTGTGTGTGTGTGTGTGTGTGTGTGTGTGTGTGTGTGTGTGTGTGTGTGTGTGTGTGTGTGTGTGTGTGTGTGTGTGTGTGTGTGTGTGTTTGTGTAGGTGTGTAGGTGTGTGTGTTTGTGTAGGTGTGTAGGTGTGTAGGTGTGTGTGTGTGTGTGTGTGTAGGTTTGTAGAATGTGTGTAGGAGTGTTGGTGTGTGTTTGTGCAGCTCCTCTCACCCTCCTGTCACCCTCCTCTCCTCCTCCTCCTCCTCTGACCCTCCTCCTCCTCCTCTGACCCTCCTCCTCCTCCTCTGACCCTCCTCCTCCTCCTCTGACCCTCCTCCTCCTCACCCTCCTCCTTACCCTCCTCTCATCCTCCTCTCCTCCTCCTCCTTCTCTCACCCTCCTCTCATCCTCCTCCTCTCCTCCTCCTCCTCCTCATCTCCTCCTCCTCTCCTCATCTCCTCCTCCTCTCCTCCTCCTCCTCCTCCTCCTCCTCTCCACCCTCCTCTCATCCTCCTCCTCTCCTCATCTCCTCCTCCTCCCCCTCTCCTCCTCCTCCTCTCCCCAACTCCTTCCCCTCTCCTCCTCCTCCTCTCCCCAACTCCTTCCCCTCTCCTCCTCCTCCTCTCCCCAACTCCTCCCCCTCTCCTCCTCCTCCTCTCCTCCTCCTCCTCTCCTCCTCCCATCCCCAACTCCTCCCCCTCTCCTCCTCCTCCTCTCCCCAACTCCTTCCCCTCTCCTCCTCCTCCTCTCCCCAACTCCTCCCCCTCTCCTCCTCCTCCTCTCCTCTTCTCCACCTGTCATCCTCCTTCTCACTCTTAGAATTTCATGTTGCCAATGGCTACAGGCCTATCACACACACCAACTCTATATAATTGTCACACTGCTAGTGAGATAGAGGTTGGGGGCCAAGGAGTCCGACGTAACCATGGCAACAGCATTATGTTGCCGATGGAGAGGACGAAGAGGGGGAAAAAGAAGTCCAGCGAAAGACTGTCTCAAGACAGACCAGACAGTTATAGACTGTCTCAATACAGACCAGTCAGTTATAGACTGTCTCAAGACAGACCAGTCAGTTATAGACTGTCTCAAGACAGACCAGTCAGTTATAGACTGTCTCAAGACAGACCAGTCAGTTATAGACTGTCTCAAGACAGACCAGTCAGTTATAGACTGTCTCAAGACAGACCAGTCAGTTATAGACTGTCTCAAGACAGACCAGTCAGTTATAGACTGTCTCAAGACAGACCAGTCAGTTATAGACTGTCTCAAGACAGACCAGTCAGTTATAGACTGTCTCAAGACAGACCAGTCAGTTATAGACTGTCTCAAGACAGACCAGTCAGTTATAGACTGTCTCAATACCGACCAGTCAGTTATAGACTGTCTCAATACCGACCAGTCAGTTATAGACTGTCTCAATACCGACCAGTCAGTTATAGACTGTCTCAATACCGACCGGTCAGTTATAGACTGTCTCAATACCGACCAGTCAGTTATAGACTGTCTCAATACCGACCAGTCAGTTATAGACTGTCTCAATACCGACCAGTCAGTTATAGACTGTCTCTCAATACAGATCAGACAGTTATAGACTGTCTCAAACGTCCTTCTATTCCCTGTGTAGTGTATAGGAAATATAATTCAGTATTCAGACCCGTTGACTTTATCCACATGTTGTTACATTTGCAGCCTTATTCAAAAATGTAGTCAATTATTTTCCCCCCCTCATCAATCTACACACAATTATCCATCATTGTCACGCTGGTATAAATGTGTCGGGAGACAGGTGCAGGAATGCGTAATAGGGTTTTTTTATTTCCCAAATTACAGCGTGCCGTGAAAAGGCACGGGGACGAAGACCAAACAAACACGTACACAAAACACAGGGTTGAAACCCAAAACAAAAGAGCGAGGAGCACCTCAAATAAACAACACAATGATTAACACACGGGGGGACGAGACCCGTAATCATCTGCACAATATATGTGCCACGAAAGCCCAAAACAACATGACACAGATACTCACACGAAACAACGGACATTGGAACAATAATCGCCAGGACAATGGTGAACAAAAGGGCACACTTATATAATTACTAATCAATGGGAATAGGGACCAGGTGTGCGTGATGACAGTTCCGGAAGGATCCGTGACAGTCCCCCCCCCTGGTGCATTGCACTAGCAGCGTAATGACACCGGCCTCGAGGGCGATCAGCGATCACAGGAACGCAGTGTGGTTCAATTAGGACCCGATGCAGCTGCCGAAGTTGAGGCATCATTGGATATCAACACAGGCAGCACAATTCTTTTTTTTTCTCCACTAGTTGGTCTTTTGATCAATCACATCAGATATTTTTCAGAGTTGATCTGATTGGTTAAAAGACCAATTCGTGAAACAAAGATCAGAATTGTACCACTGGTGTAGATGAAGCATGTTATAGTACACTACGTTTGACCACTTGGAATACAGTCATGTTCCCTTTATAGTACACACTACGTTTGACCACTTGGAATACAGTCATGTTCCCTTTATAGTACACACTACGTTTGACCAATTGGAATACAGTCATGTTCCCTTTATAGTACACACTACGTTTGACCACTTGGAATACAGTCATGGTCCCTTTATAGTACACACTACGTTTGACCACTTGGAATACAGTCATGGTCCCTTTATAGTACACTACGTTTGACCAATTGGAATACAGTCATGTTCCCTTTATAGTACACTACGTTTGACCACTTGGAATACAGTCATGTTCCCTTTATAGTACACTACGTTTGACCAATTGGAATACAGTCATGGTCCCTTTATAGTACACACTACGTTTGACCACTTGGAGTACAGTCATGTTCCCTTTATAGTACACACTACGTTTGACCAATTGGAATACAGTCATGGTCCCTTTATAGTACACTACGTTTGACCAATTGGAATACAGTCATGGTCCCTTTATAGTACACTACGTTTGACCACTTGGAGTACAGTCATGTTCCCTTTATAGTACACTACGTTTGACCACTTGGAATACAGTCATGGTCCCTTTATAGTACACTACGTTTGACCACTTGGAATACAGTCATGTTCCCTTTATAGTACACACTACGTTTGACCACTTGGAGTACAGTCATGTTCCCTTTATAGTACACTACGTTTGACCACTTGGAATACAGTCATGTTCCCTTTATAGTACACACTACGTTTGACCACTTGGAATACAGTCATGTTCCCTTTATAGTACACACTACGTTTGACCACTTGGAATACAGTCATGTTCCCTTTATAGTACACACTACGTTTGACCACTTGGAATACAGTCATGGTCCCTTTATAGTACACTACGTTTGACCACTTGGAGTACAGTCATGTTCCCTTTATAGTACACTACGTTTGACCACTTGGAGTACAGTCATGTTCCCTTTATAGTACACTACGTTTGACCACTTGGAATACAGTCATGGTCCCTTTATAGTACACTACGTTTGACCACTTGGAATACAGTCATGGTCCCTTTATAGTACACTACGTTTGACCACTTGGAATACAGTCATGGTCCCTTTATAGTACACTACGTTTGACCACTTGGAATACAGTCATGGTTATTTATTAATTTTTTATTTTAACATTTATTTAACTAGGCAAGTCAGTTAAGAACAAATTCTTATGTACAATGACGGCCCTACCATAAGGAAAAAAAGGATCCTGCGGGGACGGGGGCGGGGACGGGGACGGGGATTAAAAATTAAAATAAAAAATGATATAGGACAAAACACACATCAAGACAACAGAGACACAAAGAGAGACCTAAAGACAACAGAGACACAAAGAGAGACCTAAAGACAACAGAGACACAAAGAGAGACCTAAAGACAACAGAGACACAAGAGAGACTAGACACAAAGAGAGACCTAAAGACAACAGAGACACAAAGAGAGACCTAAAGACAACAGAGACACAAAGAGAGACCTAAAGACAACAGAGACACAAAGAGAGACTAAAGACAACAGAGACACAAAGAGAGACCTAAAGACAACAGAGACACAAAGAGAGACCTAAAGACAACAGAGACACAAAGAGAGACCTAAAGACAACAGAGACACAAAGAGAGACCTAAAGACAACAGAGACACAAAGAGAGACCTAAAGACAACAGAGACACAACATAGCAGGGCAGCATTAACCTGACAACAGAGACACAACATAAAGAGAGACCTAAGACAACAACATAGCAAGGCAGCATTAACCTGACAACATAGCAGGGCAGCATTAACCTGACAACAGAGACACAACATAAAGAGAGACCTAAAGACAAACAACATAGCAAGGCAGCATTAACCTGACAACAGAGACACAACATAAAGAGAGACCTAAGACAACAACATAGCAAGGCAGCATTAACCTGACAACATAGCAGGGCAGACAACAGAGACATAAAGAGAGACCTAAGACAACAACATAGCAGGGCAGACAACAGAGACATAAAGAGAGACCTAAGACAACAACATAGCAGGGCAGCATTAACCTGACAACAGAGACACAACATAAAGAGAGACCTAAGACAACAACATAGCAGGGCAGCATTAACCTGACAACAGAGACACAACATAAAGAGAGACCTAAGACAACAGAGACATAAAGACAACAGAGACATAACATAAAGAGAGACCTAAAGACAACAGAAACACAACATAAAGAGAGACATAAAGACAACAGAGACACAACATAAAGAGAGACCTAAAGACAACAGAGACACAACATAAAGAGAGACCTAAGACAACAGAGACACAACATAAAGAGAGACCTAAGACAACAGAGACACAACATAAAGAGAGACCTAAAGACAACAGAGACACAACATAAAGAGAGACCTAAAGACAACAGAGACACAACATAAAGAGAGACCTAAAGACAACAGAGACACAACATAAAGAGAGACCTAAAGACAACAGAGACACAACGTAAAGAGAGACCTAAAGACAAGAGACACAACATAAAGAGAGACCTAAAGACAACAGAGACACAACATAAAGAGAGACCTAAAGACAACAGAGACACAACATAAAGAGAGACCTAAAGACAACAGAGACACAACATAAAGAGAGACCTAAAGACAACAGAGACACAACATAAAGAGAGACCTAAAGAACAGAGACACAACATAAAGAGAGACCTAAAGACAACAGAGACACAACATAAAGAGAGACCTAAAGACAACAGAGACACAACATAAAGAGAGACCTAAGACAACAGAGACACAACATAAAGAGAGACCTAAGACAACAGAGACACAACATAAAGAGAGACCTAAAGACAACAGAGACACAACATAAAGAGAGACCTAAGACAACAGAGACACAACATAAAGAGAGACCTAAAGACAACAGAGACATAAAGAGAGACCTAAAGACAACAGAGACACAACATAAAGAGAGACCTAAGACAACAGAGACATAAAGAGAGACCTAAAGACAACAGAGACACAACATAGAGACCTAAAGACAACAGAGACACAACATAAAGAGAGACCTAAGACAACAGAGACACAACATAAAGAGAGACCTAAGACAACAGAGACACAACATAAAGAGAGACCTAAAGACAACAGAGACACAACATAAAGAGACCTAAAGACAACAGAGACACAACATAAAGAGAGACCTAAAGACAACAGACACAACATAAAGAGACCTAAAGACAACAGAGACACAACATAAAGAGAGACCTAAGACAACAGAGACACAACATAAAGAGAGACCTAAAGACAACAGAGACACAACATAAAGAGAGACCTAAGACAACAGAGACATAAAGAGAGACCTAAAGACAACAGAGACACAACATAAAGAGAGACCTAAAGACAACAAAGACAACAGAGACATAAAGAGAGACCTAAAGACAACAGAGACACAACATAAAGAGACCTAAAGACAACAGAGACACAACATAAAGAGAGACCTAAAGACAACAGAGACACAACATAAAGAGACCTAAAGACAACAGAGACACAACATAAAGAGAGACCTAAGACAACAGAGACACAACATAAAGAGAGACCTAAAGACAACAGAGACACAACATAAAGAGAGACCTAAGACAACAGATACATAAAGAGAGACCTAAAGACAACAGAGACATAAAGAGAGACCTAAAGACAACAGAGACACAACATAAAGAGACCTAAAGACAACAGAGACACAACATAAAGAGAGACCTAAGACAACAGAGACATAAAGAGAGACCTAAAGACAACAGAGACACAACATAAAGAGACCTAAAGACAACAGAGACACAACATAGAGAGACCTAAGACAACAGAGACATAAAGAGAGACCTAAAGACAACAGAGACATAAAGAGAGACCTAAAGACAACAGAGACACAACATAAAGAGACCTAAAGACAACAGAGACACAACATAAAGAGAGACCTAAGACAACATAGACACAACATAAAGAGAGACCTAAAGACAACAGAGACACAACATAAAGAGAGACCTAAGACAACAGAGACACAACATAAAGAGAGACCTAAAGACAACAGAGACACAACATAAAGAGAGACCTAAGACAACAGAGACACAACATAGAGACCTAAAGACAACAGAGACACAACATAAAGAGAGACCTAAAGACAACAGAGACACAACATAAAGAGAGACCTAAAGACAGAGACACAACATAAAGAGAGACCTAAAGACAACAGAGACACAACATAAAGACCTAAGACAACAGAGACACAACATAAAGAGAGACCTAAAGACAACAGAGACACAACATAAAGAGAGACCTAAGACAACAGAGACACAACATAAAGAGAGACCTAAAGACAGAGACACAACATAAAGAGAGACCTAAAGACAACAGAGACACAACATAAAGAGAGACCTAAGACAACAGAGACACAACAGAAAGACCTAAGACAACAACATAGCAGGGCAGCATTAACCTGACAACAGAGACACAACATAAAGACCTAAGACAACAACATTGCAGGGCAGCATTAACCTGACAACAGAGACACAACATAAAGAGAGACCTAAGACAACAACATAGCAGGGCAGCATTAACCTGACAACAGAGACACAACATAAAGACCTAAGACAACAACATAGCATGGCATCATTACATGACAACATAGCAAGGCAGCAACACATGACAACATAGCAGGGCAGCATCACCTGACAACATAGCAGGGCAGCAACACATGACAACATAGCAAGGCAACAACACATGACAACATAGCAAGGCATCATTACATGACAACATAGCAAGGCAGCAACACATGACAACATAGCAGGGCAGCATCACCTGACAACATAGCAGGGCAGCAACACATGACAACATCGCAAGGCAGCAACACATGACAACATAGCAAGGCAACAACACATGACAACATAGCAAGGCATCATTACATGACAACATAGCAAGGCAGCAACACATGACAACATAGCAAGGCAGCAACACATGACAACATCGCAAGGCAGCAACACATGACAACATAGCAAGGCATCGACACATGACAACACTGCAAGGCATCAACACATGACAACATAGCAAGGCATCAACACATGACAACATAGCAAGGCAGCAACACATGACAACATAGCAAGGCATTGACACATGACAACACTGCAAGGCATCAACACATGACAACATAGCAAGGCATCAACACATGACAACATAGCAAGGCATCATTACATGACAACATAGCAAGGCATCATTACATGACAACATAGCGAGGCATCAACACATGACAACATAGCAAGGCATCAACACATGACAACATAGCAGGGCAGCATCACCTGACAACATAGCAGGGCAGCAACACATGACAACATAGCAAGGCAACAACACATGACAACATAGCAAGGCATCATTACATGACAACATAGCAAGGCAGCAACACATGACAACATAGCAGGGCAGCATCACCTGACAACATAGCAGGGCAGCAACACATGACAACATCGCAAGTCAGCAACACATGACAACATAGCAAGGCAACAACACATGACAACATAGCAAGGCATCATTACATGACAACATAGCAAGGCAGCAACACATGACAACATCGCAAGGCAGCAACACATGACAACATCGCAAGGCAGCAACACATGACAACATAGCAAGGCAACAACACATGACAACATAGCAAGGCAACAACACATGACAACATAGCAAGGCAGCAACACATGACAACATCGCAAGGCAGCAACACATGACAACATAGCAGGGCAGCATCACCTGACAACATAGCAGGGCAGCAACACATGACAACATAGCAAGGCATCGACACATGACAACACTGCAAGGCATCAACACATGACAACATAGCAAGGCATCAACACATGACAACATAGCAAGGCAGCAACACATGACAACATAGCAAGGCATTGACACATGACAACACTGCAAGGCATCAACACATGACAACATAGCAAGGCATCAACACATGACAACATAGCAAGGCATCATTACATGACAACATAGCAAGGCATCATTACATGACAACATAGCAAGGCATCATTACATGACAACATAGCGAGGCATCAACACATGACAACATAGCAAGGCATCAACACATGACAACATAGCAGGGCATCAACACATGACAACACAGCATGGTAGCAACACAACATAACAACAGCATGGTAGCAACACAACATAACAACAACATGGTAGCAACACAACATAACAACAACATGGTAGCAACAAAATATGGCAGCAGCACAAAACATGGTACAAACATTATTGGGAACAGAAAGAAGCGCAAAGGGCAAGAAGGTAGACACAACAATACATCACACGAAGCAGCCACAACTGTCAGTAAGTGTGTCCACGATGGAGTCTTTTCAATGAAGAAATTATCTAGTTTGTGTTTTTTTGTAACAGCTTAATACAATGTACAGTACTGTACAACCTATTAGGTAACAGGCAGAATCTACGACCTGAAACGATTAGTGAAGGTGCTGGAGGCCAAATGTAAAACTGGCGAAAAGAGGGGAAAAGTCTCCGCACATTTCCAGTCAGATGAACATTTCTTGATCACATGATAAACTTTGGGGTCAGTCGACCTTCACCAGAGCTTCTCCTATGGAGGTGAACATGTCTGAATCAACGGGTCTGGTCTCTGGGTGGTTTGGTTTCCAAGGTAACCATCTGACAGGTTTGGGATGAGAACGCCGGGGTGTAATTCCTGTCAGATTAATGACCCGCCCTGGGGGTGACAGGTCACCAACGTCACAGCTCGTTTACCGGCCTCCGGTAACGGTAAACCTAATTAACGCTGCGAATTGTCAACTGCCTGATCTCCATGGCAACCACAACAGCAGGCACCTTTTGACAGGGTGTGTGGTTGTGTGTGTGTGTGTGTGTGTGTGTGTGGGGTGGGGGGGTGTTTGTGTGTGTGTTTGTGTGTTTTGTGTGTGTGTGTGTAACACAGTGAGACACTGACTAATGCCTAATGATCCTCACGTCACCTGAAGCTTCAACACACACACACACACACACACACAAGCACAAAATGTAACTAGGGACCCTCTGTATGGTGTGGGTACACAGACCAACAAGCCATTGCGTCCCCCCATCACAGTCCCTCATGATGTCTAGATGTGTTGTGGGCCCCCACCTCCATCACAGTCCCTCATGATGTCTAGATGTGTTGTGGGCCCCCACCTCCATCACAGTCCCTCATGATGTCTAGATGTTTTGTGGGCCCCCACCTCCATCACAGTCCCTCATGATGTCTAGATGTGTTGAGAGCCCCCACCTCCATCACAGTCCCTCATGATGTCTAGATGTGTTGTGGGCCCCCACCTCCATCACAGTCCCTCATGATGTCTAGATGTTCTGTGGGCCCCCACCTCCATCACAGTCCCTCATGATGTCTAGATGTGTTGTGGGCCCCCACCTCCATCACAGTCCCTCATGATGTCTAGATGTTTTGTGGGCCCCCACCTCCATCACAGTCCCTCATGATGTCTAGATGTGTTGAGAGCCCCCACCTCCATCACAGTCCCTCATGATGTCTAGATGTGTTGTGGGCCCCCACCTCCATCACAGACCCTCATGATGTCTAGATGTGTTGTGGGCCCCCACCTCCATCACAGTCCCTCATGATGTCTAGATGTTTTGTGGGCCCCCACCTCCATCACAGTCCCTCATGATGTCTAGATGTGTTGTGGGCCCCCACCTCCATCACAGTCCCTCATGATGTCTAGATGTTCTGTGGGCCCCCACCTCCATCACAGTCCCTCATGATGTCTAGATGTGTTGTGGGCCCCCACCTCCATCACAGTCCCTCATGATGTCTAGATGTTTTGTGGGCCCCCACCTCCATCACAGTCCCTCATGATGTCTAGATGTGTTGTGGGCCCCCACCTCCATCACAGTCCCTCATGATGTCTAGATGTGTTGTGGGCCCCCACCTCCATCACAGTCCCTCATGATGTCTAGATGTGTTGTGTGCCCCCACCTCCATCACAGTCCCTCATGATGTCTAGATGTGTTGTGGGCCCCCACCTCCATCACAGTCCCTCATGATGTCTAGATGTGTTGTGGGCCCCCACCTCCATCACAGTTCCTCATGATGTCTAGATGTTTTGTGGGCCCCCACCTCCATCACAGTCCCTCATGATATCTAGATGTTCTGTGGGCCCCCACCTCCATCACAGTCCCTCATGATGTCTAGATGTTCTGTGGGCCCCCACCTCCATCACAGTCCCTCATGATGTCTAGATGTGTTGTGGGCCCCCACCTCCATCACAGTCCCTCATGATGTCTAGATGTTTTGTGGGCCCCCACCTCCATCACAGTCCCTCATGATGTCTAGATGTGTTGTGGGCCCCCACCTCCATCACAGTCCCTCATGATGTCTAGATGTGTTGTGGGCCCCCACCTCCATCACAGTCCCTCATGATGTCTAGATGTGTTGTGGGCCCCCACCTCCATCACAGTCCCTCATGATGTCTAGATGTTTTGTGGGCCCCCACCTCCATCACAGTCCCTCATGATGTCTAGATGTGTTGTGGGCCCCCACCTCCATCACAGTCCCTCGTGATGTCTAGATGTGTTGTGGGCCCCCACCTCCATCACAGTCCCTCATGATATCTAGATGTTCTGTGGGCCCCCACCTCCATCACAGTCCCTCATGATGTCTAGATGTTCTGTGGGCCCCCACCTCCATCACAGTCCCTCATGATGTCTAGGTGTGTTGTGGGCCCCCACCTCCATCACAGTCCCTCATGATGTCTAGATGTGTTGTGTGCCCCCACCTCCATCACAGTCCCTCATGATGTCTAGATGTGTTGTGGGCCCCCACCTCCATCACAGTCCCTCATGATGTCTAGATGTGTTGTGGGCCCCCACCTCCATCACAGTCCCTCATGATGTCTAGATGTTTTGTGGGCCCCCACCTCCATCACAGTCCCTCATGATGTCTAGATGTTTTGTGGACCCCCACCTCCATCACAGACCCTCATGATGTCTAGATGTGTTGAGGGCCCCACCCCCCAACACTGTCACCCATCATTGATACTGTGGTTTTCATTTGGGACGCAGACCAGATATGAGAAAACATTAGATGTTAAACTCCCGTGTGGTTTTGATATTACCCATAATCCTTTTAGAGAATGAAGAAACACAATAACATTTATGTTGCATGATGGATGAGTTTCTCTCTTTGTCTCAATCTGTCTGTTTTCTATATGTCAGTTTTACATTCTGTCAGTTTTACATTCTGTCTTTCTGTCAGTTTTACATTCTGTCTTTCTGTCAGTTTTACATTCTGTCAGTTTTACATTCTGTCTTTCTGTCAGTTTTACATTCTGTCTCTCTGTCAGTTTTACATTCTGTCTCTCTGTCAGTTTTACATTCTGTCTGTTTTACATTCTGTCAGTTTTACATTCTGTCTTTCTGTCAGTTTTACATTCTGTCAGTTTTACATTCTGTCTTTCTGTCAGTTTTACATTCTGTCTCTCTGTCAGTTTTACATTCTGTCTCTCTGTCAGTTTTACATTCTGTCTCTCTGTCAGTTTTACATTCTGTCTCTCTGTCAGTTTTACATTCTGTCTGTTTTACATTCTGTCAGTTTTACATTCTGTCTTTCTGTCAGTTTTACATTCTGTCAGCTTTACATTCTGTCTTCCTGTCAGTTTTACATTCTGTCAGTTTTACATTCTGTCTTCCTGTCAGTTTTACATTCTGTCAGCTTTACATTCTGTCTTCCTGTCAGTTTTAAATTCTATCTCTCTGTCAGTTTTACATTCTGTCAGTTTTACATTCTTTCTCTGTCAGTTTTACATTCTGTCAGTTTTACATTCTGTCAGTTTTACATTCTGTCTTCCTGTCAGTTTTACATTCTGTCAGTTTTACATTCTGTCAGTTTTACATTCTGTCTCTGTCAGTTTTACATTCTGTCTTCCTGTCAGTTTTACATTCTGTCAGTTTTACATTCTGTCTCTGTCAGTTTTACATTCTGTCTTCCTGTCAGTTTTACATTCTGTCCCTCTGTCAGTTTTCTGTCTGTCCCTCTCTCTCTCTGTCAGTTCCACTTTCCTTCACCGATGTGCCCCCCTCCCCCCTCCCCACTCCATCTCTGTGACTTTCACCCCCCATCTCCTGCTACCCACCAGCTTGGGGGCAATTTCCTCAAAAGTGGAGAGAACTTCAGAAGATGTTCTTTAATGGGCTCTACTAGAACACAATGTACCTTTGGGGGTAAGAAACATTAAGGCTTCAAAAAACGCTGTTTGGATATTTGCTCTCCTTTTCGGGTTCAGATTTAGTTCATCTTTGAACCAGTCAAAAGCAGAATTAGTGAAGACACACCCCTCCCTTTTGGCAGTTGTGACTTTTTGAGAAGAGAGAGAGAGAGAGAGAGCGAGAGAGAGAGAGAGATGGGGAGAGAGAGAGAGATGGGGAGAGAGAGAGATGGGGAGAGAGAGAGAGATGGAGAGAGAGAGAGATGGGGAGAGAGAGAGATGGGGAGAGAGAGAGAGATGGGGAGAGAGAGAGAGATGGGGAGAGAGAAAGAGATGGGGAGAGAGAAAGAGATGGGGAGAGAGAGAGAGAGAGAGAGAGAGAGAGAGAGAGAGAGAGAGAGAGAGAGAGAGAGAGAGAGAGGGACAGAGGGAGACAGAGGGACAGAGAGAGACAGAGAAGGGAAGGGAGTAGAGAGAGTGATAACATTCCTAATTAGCACTCTCTTGAAGTGGGAGATAGATAGATACACACAAGGTTGCACCTACACACATACAGCAGATTGGACATCATTGACTATGCAGAGTCAAGATTGATTCATTACTGTCTTTTAACGAGCTCATGTAACAAGGACAAACACACACACACACACACACACACACACACAATTACATGGCTAATATAAAGTTCAGTCATTTAACCCTGACAAATGTTACATGGGAGACTGTCCAGTAATTTGCATGGGTTAGCAAGCCTGTGGCTTTTACATGGGAGACTGTACAGTAATTAGCATGGGTTAGCAAGCCTGTGGCTTTTACATGGGAGACTGTACAGTAATTAGCATGGGTTAGCAAGCCTGTGGCTGTTACATGGGAGACTGTACAGTAATTAGCATGGGTTAGCAAGACTGTGGCTGTTACATGGGAGATTGTACAGTAATTAGCATGGGTTAGCAAGCCTGTGGCTGTGACATGGGAGACTGTACAGTAATTAGCATGGGTTAGCAAGCCTGTGGCTGTTACATGGGAGACTGTACAGTAATTAGCATGGGTTAGCAAGCCTGTGGCTGTTACATGGGAGACTGTACAGTAATTAGCATGGGTTAGCAAGCCTGTGGCTGTTACATGGGAGACTGTACAGTAATTAGCATGGGTTAGCAAGCCTGTGGCTGTTACATGGGAGACTGTACAGTAATTAGCATGGGTTAGCATGCCTGTGGCTTTTACATGGGAGACTGAACAGTAATTAGCATGGGTTAGCAAGCCTGTGGCTGTTACATGGGAGACTGTACAGTAATTAGCATGGGTTAGCAAGACTGTGGCTGTTACATGGGAGACTGTACAGTAATTAGCATGGGTTAGCATGCCTGTGGCTTTTACATGGGAGACTGAACAGTAATTAGCATGGGTTAGCATGCCTGTGGCTTTTACATGGGAGACTGTACAGTAATTAGCATGGGTTAGCATGCCTGTGGCTGTTACATGGGAGACTGTACAGTAATTAGCATGGGTTAGCAAGCCTGTGGTAGTTACATGGGAGACTGTACAGTAATTAGCATGGGTTAGCAAGCCTGTGGCTTTTACATGGGAGACGGTACAGTAATTAGCATGGGTTAGCAAGCCTGTGGCTGTTACATGGGAGACTGTACAGTAATTAGCATGGGTTTGCCAGCCTACGATTGTTACACCCTATTCCCTAGGTAGTACACTACTTATGACTATAATAGACATTAGTTTAACTAAGGCTGGGTCCTAATGGGTATCTGACACTAGTTTAACTAAGACTGGACCCTAATGGGTATCTGACACTAGTTTAACTAAGGCAGGGCCCTAATGGGTATCTGACACTAGTTTAACTAAGACTAGACCCTAATGGGTATCTGCCACTAGTTTAACTAAGGCTGGACGCTCATGGGTATCAGGCATTAGTTTTTGTCCTCACAGTGAGTAATCTATCTGTAGCGTTACCATGCCAACTTTATGATGTAATAATAACTGGTTAAATTCCAGAACCGGTTCTGTTTAAATCATTACCCTGACAACAGTGACATCTAGTGGCCAGTCGTTGACAGTGCACAACCTCTGGTAGAGAAGAGAGAGCCATGCATGTTATTACCAGACTGGGTTACGACCTCTATTCTCCCAACATGGTATGAATAGACTGATATCATTTCTAACTGTCGTGTCATATAAGTCTATGATTTCAGACCAGGGGTGGGCAACATCCGGCCCACGAACCTGATACACATATTTCCTGGTATAGAAGGAACACAGAAGTTTTTTTTTAAAACATGTGCTTTAGTGACACCTAGTGGACATGAAGAAGTGAGCAAACACACACAGATCAGCACCCTGCACCACTTCTCCATCTATCTAAACAGGTCTTTATGACCTCACAGAGAGACACATGGAATGGTGCTGCATCACAACGCACGTTGCCCCTGGATACAGAATGGCTCTAGAATGCACTTACAGAGTCCAGTTGTAAACTGAAAGCAGTGTGTAGCACTAGTCTGACACTAATCAGGCACTAGTCTGGCATGGGAACGTGAAGCAAGCAACATTTCCAGAAGGGATCAGATGAGAGACAAGTTCAACTGCTGTTTTCGATAGAAGTGTAAACAGAGAGGTAAAGGAACATCAATATAGATAAATATAGAGTTGTAGAGAGAAAGAGAAAGGTGGTGTTTGATAAAGAGAGGAAAGATGATAATAGTTTGGAGAGGAAAGATGATAATAGTTTAGAGAGAGAGGAAAGATGATAATAGTTTAGAGAGAGAGGAAAGATGATAATAGTTTGGAGAGGAAAGATGATAATAGTTTGGAGAGGAAAGATGATAATAGTTTAGAGAGAGAGGAAAGATGATAATAGTTTAGAGAGAGAGGAAAGATGATAATAGTTTAGAGAGAGAGGAAAGATGATAATAGTTTGGAGAGGAAAGATGAT
>NW_022261984.1:12099988-12164988 GCF_002021735.2 Oncorhynchus kisutch | reverse complement strand
GGAACGGTAGTAGACTAGTATCTCTTCCTGACTCTAACCATGGGGCTCTGGTCTGCTGTCGGGGAACGGTAGTAGACTAGTATCTCTACCTGACTCTAACCATGGGGCTCATAATGATTAACAACAGAATAGTGGATATGTCTCTGAGTATAGTTAGCACCTCAACCATGACATTCACACACTAATATCTCAACCTAACTATTTGAAACAAATTATACACTACTCAGCACAACACTTTAGTGTACTTACTTACCTTGGTGTACCCTGACCTGAAGATGTTAGCTTAAAAAGTGAGAGAGGGGCTCAGAGAGTGGGGAAAGGGGGGGGGGGGTTATAACCCTGTTTCTCACCCCTTTGTCCTCGTGACGAGCCGGGTCCTGACAGGGGGTCAACGTACCATGAGGAGTTTAAACAAACGTTCGTTAGCATTTTAATCCCTCCGACAGATAGAGAGAGACACAACTGACTGACTGACTGGCTGGCTGATTGACTGACTGGCTGACTGACTGGCAGATAGAAAGTGGCCTGTTGGCACTGGGAAAGGTTGAGGAGCAGGCCTGATAAAATGCTGGTAAGGGTAGACAGAGTAGAAAGGGGCCTGTTTGTAAGGGTAGACAGAGTAGAAAGGGGCCTGTTGGTAAGGGTAGACAGAGTAGAAAGGTGCCTGTTGGTAAGGGTAGACAGACTAGAAAGGGGCCTGTTGGTAAGGGTAGACAGAGTAGAAA
Organism: Oncorhynchus kisutch; assembly: GCF_002021735.2. Lineage (NCBI taxonomy): Eukaryota > Metazoa > Chordata > Actinopteri > Salmoniformes > Salmonidae > Oncorhynchus > Oncorhynchus kisutch. Next base: position 12,164,263 of record NW_022261984.1, on the reverse strand, counting down.
GGGGCCTGTTGGTAAGGGTAGACAGAGTAGAAAGGGACCTGTTGGTAAGGGTAGACAGAGTAGAAAGGGGCCTGTTGGTAAGGGTAGACAGAGTAGAAAGGGGCCTGTTGGTAAGGGTAGAGTAGAAAGATATAGGGAGAGGGATTATTCTGTAGGACTGTGGAAGAGAGAGGGTGTTCTGAGGCTTGATATTGATGAGCAGAGTTTAAAGAGGACTGCCTGTGGTGGCCGGGTGGCCAGGTAAAGGACACGCCAGGCTGGATGAGGATCAGGGAGGATCATGGGGGGGGGGAGGAGAGAGAGGAGGGAGTGAGGGAGGAGAGGGGAGAGGGAAGGGAGAAGGTGGGGGGGAGGGGAGCGTGAATAGAGAGTGAGGGGAGAGAGGAGAAGGTGAGAGATGGGAGAAGGGGAGAGGGAATAGAGAAGTGGGAGAGGAGAGAGGGAAAAGAGGGAAGAGAGTGTGGAGAGGGTGAATAGAGAGGGGAGAGGGTGGAGAGGGGAGAGAGGGAGTAGAGGGGAGAGAGGGAGGAGAGGGGAGAGAGGGAGGAGAGAGCGGGGAGAGGGAGGAGAGAACGGGGAGAGGGGGTGGAGAATGCTGGGGAGAAGGGGACTAGACAATATGGAGAGAAGAGGGAGAGAGGGGGAGCCTGGGAGAGAGAACGGAGGAGAGTAGGGGATGCTGGGGCTGTCTGCCATTAGAGCTGTGGGTGGTGGTCCACGTGCCACATGGGTGAGACAGCCCAGTGTACACAGAGAAATATGAGCTAAATAGTCTGGTAATACACACAGACCAAGAGAGACAGAAACACACACAGACCAAGAGAGACAGAAACACTCACAGACCAAGAGAGACAGAAACACACACAGACCAAGAGAGACAGAAACACTCACAGACCAAGAGAGACAGAAACACTCACAGACCAAGAGAGACAGAAACACTCACAGACCAAGAGAGACAGAAACACTCACAGACCAAGAGAGACAGAAACACTCACAGACCAAGAGAGACAGAAACACTCACAGACCAAGAGAGACAGAAACACTCACAGACCAAGAGAGACAGAAACACTCACAGACCAAGAGAGACAGAAACACTCACAGACCAAGAGAGACAGAAACACTCACAGACCAAGAGAGACAGAAACACTCACAGACCAAGAGAGACAGAAACACTCACAGACCAAGAGAGACAGAAACACACACAGACCAAGAGAGACAGAAACACACACAGACCAAGAGAGAAAGAAACACTCACAGACCAAGAGAGACAGAAACACTCACAGACCAAGAGAGACAGAAACACTCACAGACCAAGAGAGACAGAAACACTCACAGACCAAGAGAGACAGAAACACACACAGACCAAGAGAGACAGAAACACTCACAGACCAAGAGAGACAGAAACACACACAGACCAAGAGAGACAGAAACACTCACAGACCAAGAGAGACAGAAACACTCACAGACCAAGAGAGACAGAAACACTCACAGACCAAGAGAGACAGAAACACTCACAGACCAAGAGAGACAGAAACACTCACAGACCAAGAGAGACAGAAACACACACAGACCAAGAGAGACAGAAACACTCACAGACCAAGAGAGACAGAAACACTCCCAGACCAAGAGAGACAGAAACACTCACAGACCAGGAGAGACAGAAACACTCACAGACCAAGAGAGACAGAAACACTCCCAGACCAAGAGAGACAGAAACACTCACAGACCAAGAGAGACAGAAACACTCACAGACCAAGAGAGACAGAAACACTCACAGACCAAGAGAGACAGAAACACTCACAGACCAAGAGAGACAGAAACACTCACAGACCAGGAGAGACAGAAACACTCACACAGACTTAAAACATACAGAAACACTCACAGACCAGGAGAGACAGAAACACTCACACAGACTTAAAACATACAGAAACACTCACAGACCAGGAGAGACAGAAACACTCACACAGACTTAAAACATACAGAAACACTCACACAGACTTAAAACATACAGAAACACTCACACAGACTTAAAACATACAGAAACACTCACACAGACTTAAAACATACAGAAACACTCACACAGACTTAAAACATACAGAAACACTCACAGACCAAGAGAGACAGAAACACTCACACAGACTTAAAACATACAGAAACACTCACAGACCAAGAGAGACAGAAACACTCACAGACCAGGAGAGACAGAAACACTCACACAGACTTAAAACATACAGAAACACTCACACAGACTTAAAACATACAGAAACACTCACACAGACTTAAAACATACAGAAACACTCACACAGACTTAAAACATACAGAAACACTCACACAGACTTAAAACATACAGAAACACTCACACAGACTTAAAACATACAGAAACACTCACACAGACTTAAACATACAGAAACACTCACACAGACTTAAAACATACAGAAACACTCACACAGACTTAAAACATACAGAAACACTCACACAGACTTAAAACATACAGAAACACTCACACAGACTTAAAACATACAGAAACACTCACACAGACTTAAAACATACAGAAACACAGACTTTTAAAACATGTATATATTTAACCTTTACTTTATTTAACTAGGCAAGTCAGTTAAGAACAGATTCTTATTTACAATGGCGGCCTACCCCGGCCAAATCCTCCCCTAACCCGGATGACGCTGGGCCAATTGTGCGCCGCCCTGTGGGACTCCCAACCATGGCCGGATGTGATACAGCCTGGATTCAAACCAGGAACTGTAGTGACGCCTCTTGCACTACTGAGATGCAGTGCCTTAGACCGCTGAGCCACTCGAGAGCCCTAAAACAGAGAGCAACACACACAGACTTAGAGTGGACAGCAACACAGACTTAAAACAGACAACAACACACACAGTCTTAAAACAGACAGCAACACACACAGTCTTAAAACAGACAACAACACAGAATTAAAACAGACAGCAACACAGACTTAAAATAGACAACAACACACACAGACTTAAAACAGACAACAACACAGACAGTGTGTTAGGAGAAGGAATGCTCAATCACAGCATTTATACAGGGAACAGGTCTCCATTAGGGCTCTGGTCTACTATACAGGGAACAGGGAGCCATTAGGGCTCTGGTCTACTATACAGGGAACAGGGCTCCATTAGGGCTCTGGTCTACTATACAGGGAACAGATCAACATTAGGGCTCTGGTCTACTATACAGGGAACAGGTTAACATTAGGGCTCTGGTCTACTATACAGGGAACAGGTTGACATTAGGGCTCTGGTCTATTATACAGGAAACAGGTTAACATTAGGGCTCTGGTCTACTATACAGGGAACATGGCTCCATTAGGGCTCTGGTCTACTATACAGGGAACAGGGCTCCATTAGGGCTCTGGTCTACTATACAGGGAACAGGGCTCCATTAGGGCTCTGGTCTACTATACAGGGAACAGATTAACATTAGGGCTCTGGTCTACTATACAGGGAACAGGGCTCCATTAGGGCTCTGGTCTACTATACAGGTAACAGGTTAACATTAGGGCTCTGGTCTACTATACAGGGAACAGGGCTCAATTAGGGCTCTGGTCTACTATACAGGGAACAGGGCTCCATTAGGGCTCTGGTCTACTATACAGGGAACAGATTAACATTAGGGCTCTGGTCTACTATACAGGGAACAGGTTAACATTAGGGCTCTGGTCTACTATACAGGTAACAGGTTAACATTAGGGCTCTGGTCTACTATACAGGGAACAGGTTAACATTAGGGCTCTGGTCTACTATACAGGGAACATGGCTCCATTAGGGCTCTGGTCTACTATACAGGGAACAGGGCTCCATTAGGGCTCTGGTCTACTATACAGGGAACAGGGAGCCATTGGGGCTCTGGTCTACTATACAGGGAACAGGTTAACATTAGGGCTCTGGTCTACTATACAGGGAACAGGGCTCCATTAGGGCTCTGGTCTACTATACAGGGAACAGGGCTCCATTAGGGCTCGGGTCTACTATACAGGGAACAGGGCTCAATTAGGGCTCTGGTCTACTATACAGGGAACAGGGCTCCATTAGGGCTCTGGTCTACTATACAGGGAACAGATCAACATTAGGGCTCTGGTCTACTATACAGGGAACAGGTTAACATTAGGGCTCTGGTCTACTATACAGGGAACAGGTTGACATTAGGGCTCTGGTCTATTATACAGGAAACAGGTTAACATTAGGGCTCTGGTCTACTATACAGGGAACATGGCTCCATTAGGGCTCTGGTCTACTATACAGGGAACAGGGCTCCATTAGGGCTCTGGTCTACTATACAGGGAACAGGGCTCCATTAGGGCTCTGGTCTACTATACAGGGAACAGATTAACATTAGGGCTCTGGTCTACTATACAGGGAACAGGTTAACATTAGGGCTCTGGTCTACTATACAGGTAACAGGTTAACATTAGGGCTCTGGTCTACTATACAGGGAACAGGTTAACATTAGGGCTCTGGTCTACTATACAGGGAACAGGGCTCCATTAGGGCTCTGGTCTACTATACAGGGAACAGGGCTCCATTAGGGCTCGGGTCTACTATACAGGGAACAGGGCTCAATTAGGGCTCTGGTCTACTATACAGGGAACAGGGCTCCATTTGGGCTCTGGTCTACTATACAGTGAACAGATTAACATTAGGGCTCTGGTCTACTATACAGGGAACAGGGCTCCATTAGGGCTCTGGTCTACTATACAGGGAACAGGGAGCCATTAGGGCTCTGGTCTACTATACAGGGAACAGGTTAACATTAGGGCTCTGGTCTACTATACAGGGAACAGGGCTCCATTAGGGCTCTGGTCTACTATACAGGGAACAGGGCTCCATTAGGGCTCGGGTCTACTATACAGGGAACAGGGCTCAATTAGGGCTCTGGTCTACTATACAGGGAACAGGGCTCCATTAGGGCTCTGGTCTACTATACAGTGAACAGATTAACATTAGGGCTCTGGTCTACTATACAGGGAACAGGGCTCCATTAGGGCTCTGGTCTACTATACAGGGAACAGGGAGCCATTAGGGCTCTGGTCTACTATACAGGGAACAGGTTAACATTAGGGCTCTGGTCTACTATACAGGGAACAGGGCTCCATTAGGGCTCTGGTCTACTATACAGGGAACAGATTAACATTAGGGCTCTGGTCTACTATACAGGGAACAGGGAGCCATTAGGGCTCTGGTCTACTATACAGGGAACAGGTTAACATTAGGGCTCTGGTCTACTATACAGGGAACAGGGCTCCATTAGGGCTCTGGTCGACTATACAGGGAACAGGGCTCTGGTCTACTATACAGGGAACAGGGCTCCATTAGGGCTCTGGTCTACTATACAGGGAACAGGGCTCCATTAGGGCTCTGGTCTACTATACAGGGAACAGGGCTCCATTAGGGCTCTGGTCTACTATACAGGGAACAGGGAGACATTAGGGCTCTGGTCTACTATACAGGGAACAGATTAACATTAGGGCTCTGGTCTACTATACAGGGAACAGGGATCTGGTCTACTATACAGGGAACAGGTTAACATTAGGGCTCTGGTCTACTATACAGGGAACATGGCTCCATTAGGGCTCTGGTCTACTATACAGGGAACAGGGCTCCATTAGGGCCCTGGTCTACTATACAGGGAACAGGGAGCCATTAGGGCTCTGTTCTACTATACAGGGAACAGATTAACATTAGGGCTCTGGTCTACTATACAGGGAACAGGTTAACATTAGGGCTCTGGTCTACTATACAGGGAACAGGGCTCCATTAGGGCTCTGGTCTACTATACAGGGAACAGATTAACATTAGGGCTCTGGTCTACTATACAGGGAACAGGTTAACATTAGGGCTCTGGTCTACTATACAGGGAACAGGGCTCCATTAGGGCTCTGGTCGACTATACAGGGAACAGGGCTCTGGTCTACTATACAGGGAACAGGGCTCCATTAGGGCTCTGGTCTACTATACAGGGAACAGGGCTCCATTAGGGCTCTGGTCTATTATACAGGGAACAGGGCTCCATTAGGGCTCGGGTCTACTATACAGGGAACAGGGCTCAATTAGGGCTCTGGTCTACTATACAGGGAACAGGGCTCCATTAGGGCTCTGGTCTACTATACAGTGAACAGATTAACATTAGGGCTCTGGTCTACTATACAGGGAACAGGGCTCCATTAGGGCTCTGGTCTACTATACAGGGAACAGGGAGCCATTAGGGCTCTGGTCTACTATACAGGGAACAGGTTAACATTAGGGCTCTGGTCTACTATACAGGGAACAGGGCTCCATTAGGGCTCTGGTCTACTATACAGGGAACAGATTAACATTAGGGCTCTGGTCTACTATACAGGGAACAGGGAGCCATTAGGGCTCTGGTCTACTATACAGGGAACAGGTTAACATTAGGGCTCTGGTCTACTATACAGGGAACAGGGCTCCATTAGGGCTCTGGTCGACTATACAGGGAACAGGGCTCTGGTCTACTATACAGGGAACAGGGCTCCATTAGGGCTCTGGTCTACTATACAGGGAACAGGGCTCCATTAGGGCTCTGGTCTACTATACAGGGAACAGGGCTCCATTAGGGCTCTGGTCTACTATACAGGGAACAGGGAGACATTAGGGCTCTGGTCTACTATACAGGGAACAGATTAACATTAGGGCTCTGGTCTACTATACAGGGAACAGGGATCTGGTCTACTATACAGGGAACAGGTTAACATTAGGGCTCTGGTCTACTATACAGGGAACATGGCTCCATTAGGGCTCTGGTCTACTATACAGGGAACAGGGCTCCATTAGGGCCCTGGTCTACTATACAGGGAACAGGGAGCCATTAGGGCTCTGGTCTACTATACAGGGAACAGATTAACATTAGGGCTCTGGTCTACTATACAGGGAACAGGTTAACATTAGGGCTCTGGTCTACTATACAGGGAACAGGGCTCCATTAGGGCTCTGGTCTACTATACAGGGAACAGATTAACATTAGGGCTCTGGTCTACTATACAGGGAACAGGTTAACATTAGGGCTCTGGTCTACTATACAGGGAACAGGGCTCCATTAGGGCTCTGGTCGACTATACAGGGAACAGGGCTCTGGTCTACTATACAGGGAACAGGGCTCCATTAGGGCTCTGGTCTACTATACAGGGAACAGGGCTCCATTAGGGCTCTGGTCTACTATACAGGGAACAGGGCTCCATTAGGGCTCTGGTCTACTATACAGGGAACAGGGAGACATTAGGGCTCTGGTCTACTATACAGGGAACAGATTAACATTAGGGCTCTGGTCTACTATACAGGGAACAGGGATCTGGTCTACTATACAGGGAACAGGTTAACATTAGGGCTCTGGTCTACTATACAGGGAACAGGGCTCTGGTATACTATACAGGGAACAGGTTAACATTAGGGCTCTGGTCTACTATACAGGGAACAGATTAACATTAGGGCTCTGGTCTACTATACAGGGAACAGGTTAACATTAGGACTCTGGTCTACTATACAGGGAACAGATTAACATTAGGGCTCTGGTCTACTATACAGGGAACAGGGCTCCATTAGGGCTCTGGTCTACTATACAGGGAACAGGGCTCCATTAGGGCTCTGGTCTACTATACAGGGAACAGGGAGCCATTAGGGCTCTGGTCTACTATACAGGGAACAGGTTAACATTAGGGCTCTGGTCTACTATACAGGGAACAGGGCTCCATTAGGGCTCTGGTCTACTATACAGGGAACAGATTAACATTAGGGCTCTGGTCTACTATACAGGGAACAGGGAGCCATTAGGGCTCTGGTCTACTATACAGGGAACAGGTTAACATTAGGGCTCTGGTCTACTATACAGGGAACAGGGCTCCATTAGGGCTCTGGTCGACTATACAGGGAACAGGGCTCTGGTCTACTATACAGGGAACAGGGCTCCATTAGGGCTCTGGTCTACTATACAGGGAACAGGGCTCCATTAGGGCTCTGGTCTACTATACAGGGAACAGGGCTCCATTAGGGCTCTGGTCTACTATACAGGGAACAGGGAGACATTAGGGCTCTGGTCTACTATACAGGGAACAGATTAACATTAGGGCTCTGGTCTACTATACAGGGAACAGGGATCTGGTCTACTATACAGGGAACAGGTTAACATTAGGGCTCTGGTCTACTATACAGGGAACATGGCTCCATTAGGGCTCTGGTCTACTATACAGGGAACAGGGCTCCATTAGGGCCCTGGTCTACTATACAGGGAACAGGGAGCCATTAGGGCTCTGTTCTACTATACAGGGAACAGATTAACATTAGGGCTCTGGTCTACTATACAGGGAACAGGTTAACATTAGGGCTCTGGTCTACTATACAGGGAACAGGGCTCCATTAGGGCTCTGGTCTACTATACAGGGAACAGATTAACATTAGGGCTCTGGTCTACTATACAGGGAACAGGTTAACATTAGGGCTCTGGTCTACTATACAGGGAACAGGGCTCCATTAGGGCTCTGGTCGACTATACAGGGAACAGGGCTCTGGTCTACTATACAGGGAACAGGGCTCCATTAGGGCTCTGGTCTACTATACAGGGAACAGGGCTCCATTAGGGCTCTGGTCTACTATACAGGGAACAGGGCTCCATTAGGGCTCGGGTCTACTATACAGGGAACAGGGCTCAATTAGGGCTCTGGTCTACTATACAGGGAACAGGGCTCCATTAGGGCTCTGGTCTACTATACAGTGAACAGATTAACATTAGGGCTCTGGTCTACTATACAGGGAACAGGGCTCCATTAGGGCTCTGGTCTACTATACAGGGAACAGGGAGCCATTAGGGCTCTGGTCTACTATACAGGGAACAGGTTAACATTAGGGCTCTGGTCTACTATACAGGGAACAGGGCTCCATTAGGGCTCTGGTCTACTATACAGGGAACAGATTAACATTAGGGCTCTGGTCTACTATACAGGGAACAGGGAGCCATTAGGGCTCTGGTCTACTATACAGGGAACAGGTTAACATTAGGGCTCTGGTCTACTATACAGGGAACAGGGCTCCATTAGGGCTCTGGTCGACTATACAGGGAACAGGGCTCTGGTCTACTATACAGGGAACAGGGCTCCATTAGGGCTCTGGTCTACTATACAGGGAACAGGGCTCCATTAGGGCTCTGGTCTACTATACAGGGAACAGGGCTCCATTAGGGCTCTGGTCTACTATACAGGGAACAGGGAGACATTAGGGCTCTGGTCTACTATACAGGGAACAGATTAACATTAGGGCTCTGGTCTACTATACAGGGAACAGGGATCTGGTCTACTATACAGGGAACAGGTTAACATTAGGGCTCTGGTCTACTATACAGGGAACATGGCTCCATTAGGGCTCTGGTCTACTATACAGGGAACAGGGCTCCATTAGGGCCCTGGTCTACTATACAGGGAACAGGGAGCCATTAGGGCTCTGGTCTACTATACAGGGAACAGATTAACATTAGGGCTCTGGTCTACTATACAGGGAACAGGTTAACATTAGGGCTCTGGTCTACTATACAGGGAACAGGGCTCCATTAGGGCTCTGGTCTACTATACAGGGAACAGATTAACATTAGGGCTCTGGTCTACTATACAGGGAACAGGTTAACATTAGGGCTCTGGTCTACTATACAGGGAACAGGGCTCCATTAGGGCTCTGGTCGACTATACAGGGAACAGGGCTCTGGTCTACTATACAGGGAACAGGGCTCCATTAGGGCTCTGGTCTACTATACAGGGAACAGGGCTCCATTAGGGCTCTGGTCTACTATACAGGGAACAGGGCTCCATTAGGGCTCTGGTCTACTATACAGGGAACAGGGAGACATTAGGGCTCTGGTCTACTATACAGGGAACAGATTAACATTAGGGCTCTGGTCTACTATACAGGGAACAGGGATCTGGTCTACTATACAGGGAACAGGTTAACATTAGGGCTCTGGTCTACTATACAGGGAACAGGGCTCTGGTATACTATACAGGGAACAGGTTAACATTAGGGCTCTGGTCTACTATACAGGGAACAGATTAACATTAGGGCTCTGGTCTACTATACAGGGAACAGGTTAACATTAGGACTCTGGTCTACTATACAGGGAACAGATTAACATTAGGGCTCTGGTCTACTATACAGGGAACAGGGCTCCATTAGGGCTCTGGTCTACTATACAGGTAACAGTTTAACATTAGGGCTCTGGTCTACTATACAGGGAACAGGTTAACATTAGGGCTCTGGTCTACTATACAGGGAACATGGCTCCATTAGGGCTCTGGTCTACTATACAGGGAACAGGGCTCCATTAGGGCTCTGGTCTACTATACAGGGAACAGGGAGCCATTAGGGCTCTGGTCTACTATACAGGGAACAGGTTAACATTAGGGCTCTGGTCTACTATACAGGGAACAGGGCTCCATTAGGGCTCTGGTCTACTATACAGGGAACAGGGCTCCATTAGGGCTCGGGTCTACTATACAGGGAACAGGGCTCAATTAGGGCTCTGGTCTACTATACAGGGAACAGGGCTCCATTAGGGCTCTGGTCTACTATACAGGGAACAGATTAACATTAGGGCTCTGGTCTACTATACAGGGAACAGGTTAACATTAGGGCTCTGGTCTACTATACAGGTAACAGGTTAACATTAGGGCTCTGGTCTACTATACAGGGAACAGGTTAACATTAGGGCTCTGGTCTACTATACAGGGAACATGGCTCCATTAGGGCTCTGGTCTACTATACAGGGAACAGGGCTCCATTAGGGCTCTGGTCTACTATACAGGGAACAGGGAGCCATTAGGGCTCTGGTCTACTATACAGGGAACAGGTTAACATTAGGGCTCTGGTCTACTATACAGGGAACAGGGCTCCATTAGGGCTCTGGTCTACTATACAGGGAACAGGGCTCCATTAGGGCTCGGGTCTACTATACAGGGAACAGGGCTCAATTAGGGCTCTGGTCTACTATACAGGGAACAGGGCTCCATTAGGGCTCTGGTCTACTATACAGGGAACAGATCAACATTAGGGCTCTGGTCTACTATACAGGGAACAGGTTAACATTAGGGCTCTGGTCTACTATACAGGGAACAGGTTGACATTAGGGCTCTGGTCTATTATACAGGAAACAGGTTAACATTAGGGCTCTGGTCTACTATACAGGGAACATGGCTCCATTAGGGCTCTGGTCTACTATACAGGGAACAGGGCTCCATTAGGGCTCTGGTCTACTATACAGGGAACAGGGCTCCATTAGGGCTCTGGTCTACTATACAGGGAACAGATTAACATTAGGGCTCTGGTCTACTATACAGGGAACAGGTTAACATTAGGGCTCTGGTCTACTATACAGGTAACAGGTTAACATTAGGGCTCTGGTCTACTATACAGGGAACAGGTTAACATTAGGGCTCTGGTCTACTATACAGGGAACATGGCTCCATTAGGGCTCTGGTCTACTATACAGGGAACAGGGCTCCATTAGGGCCCTGGTCTACTATACAGGGAACAGGGAGCCATTAGGGCTCTGGTCTACTATACAGGGAACAGATTAACATTAGGGCTCTGGTCTACTATACAGGGAACAGGTTAACATTAGGGCTCTGGTCTACTATACAGGGAACAGGGCTCCATTAGGGCTCTGGTCTACTATACAGGGAACAGGGCTCCATTAGGGCTCTGGTCTACTATACAGGGAACAGGGCTCCATTAGGGCTCTGGTCTACTATACAGGGAACAGGGCTCCATTAGGGCTCGGGTCTACTATACAGGGAACAGGGCTCAATTAGGGCTCTGGTCTACTATACAGGGAACAGGGCTCCATTAGGGCTCTGGTCTACTATACAGGGAACAGATTAACATTAGGGCTCTGGTCTACTATACAGGGAACAGGTTAACATTAGGGCTCTGGTCTACTATACAGGTAACAGGTTAACATTAGGGCTCTGGTCTACTATACAGGGAACAGGTTAACATTAGGGCTCTGGTCTACTATACAGGGAACATGGCTCCATTAGGGCTCTGGTCTACTATACAGGGAACAGGGCTCCATTAGGGCCCTGGTCTACTATACAGGGAACAGGGAGCCATTAGGGCTCTGGTCTACTATACAGGGAACAGATTAACATTAGGGCTCTGGTCTACTATACAGGGAACAGGTTAACATTAGGGCTCTGGTCTACTATACAGGGAACAGGGCTCCATTAGGGCTCTGGTCTACTATACAGGGAACAGGGCTCCATTAGGGCTCGGGTCTACTATACAGGGAACAGGGCTCAATTAGGGCTCTGGTCTACTATACAGGGAACAGGGCTCCATTAGGGCTCTGGTCTACTATACAGTGAACAGATTAACATTAGGGCTCTGGTCTACTATACAGGGAACAGGGCTCCATTAGGTCTCTGGTCTACTATACAGTGAACAGATTAACATTAGGGCTCTGGTCTACTATACAGGGAACAGGGCTCCATTAGGGCTCTGGTCTACTATACAGGGAACAGGGAGCCATTAGGGCTCTGGTCTACTATACAGGGAACAGGTTAACATTAGGGCTCTGGTCTACTATACAGGGAACAGGGCTCCATTAGGGCTCTGGTCTACTATACAGGGAACAGATTAACATTAGGGCTCTGGTCTACTATACAGGGAACAGGGCTCCATTAGGGCTCTGGTCGACTATACAGGGAACAGGGCTCCATTAGGGCTCTGGTCTACTATACAGGGAACAGGGCTCTGGTCTACTATACAGGGAACAGGGCTCCATTAGGGCTCTGGTCTACTATACAGGGAACAGGGCTCCATTAGGGCTCTGGTCTACTATACAGGGAACAGGGCTCCATTAGGGCTCTGGTCTACTATACAGGGAACAGGGAGACATTAGGGCTCTGGTCTACTATACAGGGAACAGATTAACATTAGGGCTCTGGTCTACTATACAGGGAACAGGGATCTGGTCTACTATACAGGGAACAGGTTAACATTAGGGCTCTGGTCTACTATACAGGGAACATGGCTCCATTAGGGCTCTGGTCTACTATACAGGGAACAGGGCTCCATTAGGGCCCTGGTCTACTATACAGGGAACAGGGAGCCATTAGGGCTCTGGTCTACTATACAGGGAACAGATTAACATTAGGGCTCTGGTCTACTATACAGGGAACAGGTTAACATTAGGGCTCTGGTCTACTATACAGGGAACAGGGCTCCATTAGGGCTCTGGTCTACTATACAGGGAACAGATTAACATTAGGGCTCTGGTCTACTATACAGGGAACAGGTTAACATTAGGGCTCTGGTCTACTATACAGGGAACAGGGCTCCATTAGGGCTCTGGTCGACTATACAGGGAACAGGGCTCTGGTCTACTATACAGGGAACAGGGCTCCATTAGGGCTCTGGTCTACTATACAGGGAACAGGGCTCCATTAGGGCTCTGGTCTACTATACAGGGAACAGGGCTCCATTAGGGCTCTGGTCTACTATACAGGGAACAGGGAGACATTAGGGCTCTGGTCTACTATACAGGGAACAGGTTAACATTAGGGCTCTGGTCTACTATACAGGGAACAGGGATCTGGTCTACTATACAGGGAACAGGTTAACATTAGGGCTCTGGTCTACTATACAGGGAACAGGGCTCTGGTATACTATACAGGGAACAGGTTAACATTAGGGCTCTGGTCTACTATACAGGGAACAGATTAACATTAGGGCTCTGGTCTACTATACAGGGAACAGGTTAACATTAGGACTCTGGTCTACTATACAGGGAACAGATTAACATTAGGGCTCTCGTCTACTATACAGGGAACAGATTAACATTAGGGCTCTGATCTACTATACAGGGAACAGGTTAACATTAGGGCTCTGGTCTACTATACAGGGAACAGGGCTCCATTAGGGCTCTGGTCTACTATACAGGGAACAGGGAGCCATTAGGGCTCTGGTCTACTATACAGGGAACAGGGAGCCATTAGGGCTCTGGTCTACTATACAGGGAACAGGTTAACATTAGGGCTCTGGTCTACTATACAGGGAACAGGGCTCCATTAGGGCTCTGGTCTACTATACAGGGAACAGATTAACATTAGGGCTCTGGTCTACTATACAGGGAACAGGGCTCTGGTCTACTATACAGGGAACAGATTAACATTAGGGCTCTGGTCTACTATACAGGGAACAGGTTAACATTAGGACTCTGGTCTACTATACAGGGAACAGGGCTCCATTAGGGCTCTGTTCTACTATACAGGGAACAGTTTAACATTAGGGCTCTGGTCTACTATACAGGGAACAGGTTAACATTAGGGCTCTGGTCTACTATACAGGGAACAGGGCTCCATTAGGGCTCTGGTCTACTATACAGGGAACAGGGCTCCATTAGGGCTCTGGTCTACTATACAGGGAACAGGGCTCCATTAGGGCTTTGGTCTACTATACACGGAACAGATTAACATTAGGGCTCTGGTCTACTATACAGGGAACAGGGCTCCATTAGGGCTCTGGTCTACTATACAGGGAACAGGGAGCCATTAGGGCTCTGGTCTACTATACAGGGGAGAGGGAGCCATTAGGGCTCTGGTCTACTATACAGGGAACAGGGAGCCATTAGGGCTCTGGTCTACTATACAGGGGACAGGTTAACATTAGGGCTCTGGTCTACTATACAGGGGACAGGTTAACATTAGGGCTCTGGTCTACTATACAGGGAACAGGGCTCCATTAGGGCTCTGGTCTACTATACAGGGAACAGGTTAACATTAGGGCTCTGGTCTACTATACAGGGAACAGGGCTCCATTAGGGCTCTGGTCTACTATACAGGGAACAGATTAACATTAGGGATGCTGGCTGAATCAGAGCAGCTAAATTTGGTTAAACATGTGGACAGGTCTACACAACAAGGTCTTGAATAGATCACACACCAACACACATACCAGCACATACACCGACACACACACACCAACACACATACCAGCACATGCACTAACACACACACCAACACACACACCAACACACACACCAACACACACACCAACACACACACCAGCACATACACCAACACACACACCAGCACACACACCAGCACATACACCAACACACACACACCAACACACATACCAGCACATACACTAACACACACAATACACACACACACACACACACACACACACACATACAGACCAGCACACACACACACCAAAAGCCGAAGCTGAAAACAATTATTGTAATTGTTCAGGAATAACGTATACAACATCCACCAACAGCCGTGCCTCGGGTGTCATTTGGGACGCGTTCGGTGAGAGTGCGGGGTAGGTCATAGTGTTGTGTTCAAGCTCAATGACTTCCCGTTACATTGGATCGGATAAGTTAATGACTTTAAATGAACACTGGCCATTATTATTGCGTTTGTTTGATTGCAGGCCTATATGGGAACGAGGATTAAACCTAAAAGATATTTTGGTTGAATTACAAAAAAATATGTTCTTAATCAAGAGATCCCACTGGGCACAGACGTCATTTCAACGTCTAATTTTGTATTTACGTTTGAACTTTTCTGAATATTGTGATTTCGATGTGAAACAGCAACAACAAGCAATCACCATATCATTGGATTTAGGTTAAAAAATATATATATATGAAATGAACTTACCTTGATAATTGTGTGTAAATCCAATGGGTTGTCCACGTTGATTCACCGTCTTCACATTCATTTATTTGGTTGAAATGACGTGGAAACAAACTTTGATTCAACCAGTTTTTGCCCAGTGCGGATACGACGGATGACTAGTCCGCCTATTAAATGACTCAGGCTAGACTACGTGGTTGTTTTCAACGTTGAAATTCAAGGTATTTCGAGTGATAACGGCATAACCATAACAACCATAATTCCTCGCAAGTTAATTGTTAGATCTAACGGAGAGAAACAATGCGTCTTCTATCAAGGACACCGGACGGGTTTCTCCGCTCGTAAATTATCAGACGTTGTTAGGTTACCCATGAAATGACAATCCGACCTGACGAAACGTAACATTTTACTAATATTTAACACAACGAATAAACCTACAAACAGGCCAAGTATTATTTTTGGGGGATCAACAATGTGATTAATTCGGGCACGAAAAAAAAAAGAAGTACATTCAACATTTTTTTTATCGAATATAGTCTCAATGCGCCATGACTGCGGGGACGTTTTTTACAACGATGACCTAAGAGAAAACGTGTGCGTTGGATTCCATAAATAAGTCGTAGTATTCTTTGTTGTTATTGAAAGACTTGTTCATTCAAATTGTATGTGGATGAATTCAATAAACTATTATAGCGTCAATTGGACTATATGACGACATAAACAAATTATGTTCCATAAGGTTTGATTTAAATAATAATAATAATGTGTCACAAATTCTTATTCATTTCTTACGATATTTTAACGGTCAACTCAAAATACGGGTTGAAATACAAAGGCTGAGGAAGTTCAGTGGGCCGATAATGACAATATATTTGTGGGTTGTATTTTTGAGCTGCATTAATAAACAATGTAAGAAATATATATATATATGTCTAATCAATTTGCGCTCAGGTTTTGAACAATGCAGCTTTTCATTTGTTCACCAAAAAACAGGCTTTCAATACTTCAGAAAAATAAATTAAAGTAGCCGAAGTAAATGAATAAATTCACTGTAACTCATAAAATATATCAGATAACGTAATTAGAATTTTATCGGCTAATTTGTTTTTGTTTTTCTTCCCTTGTAGAATAAAGATTAAGAGACCCCAAAATCCATCTACCCACTAAGAAGAGACCCAAAAATCCATCTACCCTTCTACCCACTAAGAACAGACCCAAAAATCCATCTATCCTTCTACGCACAAGTCCACACACACAACGAAACACGCGCTATTGCGGCCTTCACTCCAACCAGACATGACAGGTGCGTGACCTCTTTAAGCACGGGGTCATAGTACCGTTTCATTCACGTTATTGAGTGTTGTGTAAAGAGGAGCGTGCTCTCTGATCCGTGGTCAAGGGCTAACTCTGGCCTATAGGTACTATGAGAGAGAGACAGAGAGACAGAGACAGAGAGAGGGGGGGTGGTAAGGGGGAGAGATAGGGGGAGAGATAGAGGGAGAGACAGAGAGAGGGGGGGGGGTAAGGGGGAGAGATAGAGGGAGAGACAGAGAGAGGGGGGGGGGGTAAGGGGGAGAGATAGGGGGAGAGATAGAGGGAGAGACAGAGAGAGGGGGGGGGGGTAAGGGGGAGAGATAGAGGGAGAGACAGAGAGAGGGGGGGGGTGAGGGGGAGAGATATAGAGAGAGAGGGTGAGATGGAGAAAGAGAGCGAGAGAGGGAAGCGGGGTGAGGAGAGCCAGTGGTCCCGGTAAAGGTCATCACTGCTGCTGACTCCATTGAAATAAATAATGAAGAAATAATGAAGGCGTGTCTGGTTGCCATGTCACCCAGAAGGGTAAAAGCGTGTCTGGTTGCCATGTCACCCAGAAGGCTAAAAGCGGACGTCAGCGATCATTTTAATATTTCTATGGAGGATGATGAAACGTGTGTTTTTCATTAGGAAAGTCAATATCAACTTGAACCATAATTAATGCCCAATAACATGGATATCTCAGAACACAGGCCACTCGATGAGCTGGATTACATACACGAAAAAATCTAAACATATTCTGTGTTAATTAAAATAAATCATAGGCGATCTCGGCTGTTCTTGACTACCTGCGTATTGTAACATCATTTTATATTCAGTCATTTAGCAAACGCTCTATACAGAGCGACTTACAGGG
The DNA here is from genome assembly GCF_002021735.2 of Oncorhynchus kisutch. Lineage (NCBI taxonomy): Eukaryota > Metazoa > Chordata > Actinopteri > Salmoniformes > Salmonidae > Oncorhynchus > Oncorhynchus kisutch. Next base: position 12,146,423 of record NW_022261984.1, on the reverse strand, counting down.
GCAATTATAAATAGGGATAATAAGAATTCACACTGTGATAGTATTTTTTCTTTATTTAACCATTCAAGTCCGTTAAGAACAAATTCTTATTTACAATGACGGCCTTACACCGAAAACAAACCGGGACGACATTGTGCGCCACCCTATGGGACTCTCAATCACGGCCTTGATGTGATGCAGCCTGGATTCGAATCAGGGACTGTAGTGACGTCTCGTGCACTGAAATGCAGTGCCTTTAGACCGCTGCGTCACTCTGGAGCCGGAGAGAAATAATGACGCCTCAAAAACAAAATGTTTACATGTCCTCGGTTCTACCAGCACAACTTCCCTTCCCTGTGTGAATGGGAGATTTCTGAAATAATACACCTCAACGGCAGGAAGACAACTGCCTACGATGAATTTTATTTTCCTCAATATGCTCGAAAAAATATATATATATTTTACGGGTCACTGATTAGAAATATTAAGCTATTGCCGACATGGTCTCTCCTAGCTAAGGTTTAACATACAGTCAAGACGACAGGGTCATAACATAACATAGAGCCCTAATAATACACAGAACGGAGAGATAAAAATAACAAAACACATTTAGCCTTTAAGTATCAACTCCCTCAGAAAAGCGCACTCGGTAAGCCTACATTATTTAGCCTTTAAGTATCAACTCCCTCAGAAAAGCGCACTCCGTAAGCCTACATTAATTAGCCTTTACGTATAAACTCCCACAGAAAAGCGCACTCGGTAAGCCTACATTAATTAGCCTTTACGTATCAACTCCCTCAGAAAAGCGCACTCGGTAAGCCTACATTAATTAGCCTTTACGTATCAACTCCCTCAGAAAAGCGCACTCGGTAAGCCTACATTAATTAGCCTTTAGGTATCAACTCCCTCAGAAAAGCGCACTCGGTAAGCCTACATTAATTAGCCTTTACGTATCAACTCCCTCAGAAAAGCGCACTCGGTAAGCCTACATTCATTAGCCTTTACGTATCAACTCCCTCAGAAAAGCGCACTCGGTAAGCCTACATTAATTAGCCTTTACGTATCAACTCCCTCAGAAAAGCGCACTCGGTAAGCCTACATTAATTAGCCTTTAGGTATCAACTCCCTCAGAAAAGCGCACTCGGTAAGCCTACATTAATTAGCCTTTACTATCAACTCCCTCAGAAAAGCGCACTCGGTAAGCCTACATTAATTAGCCTTTACGTATCAACTCCCTCAGAAAAGCGCACTCGGTAAGCCTACATTAATTAGCCTTTACGTATCAACTCCCTCAGAAAAGCGCACTCGGTAAGACTACATTAATTAGCCTTTACTATCAACTCCCACAGAAAAGCGCACTCGGTAAGCCTACATTAATTAGCCTTTACGTATCAACTCCCTCAGAAAAGCGCACTCGGTAAGCCTACATTAATTAGCCTTTACGTATCAACTCCCACAGAAAAGCGCACTCGGTAAGCCTACATTAATTAGCCTTTACGTATCAACTCCCTCAGAAAAGCGCACTCGGTAAGCCTACATTAATTAACCTTTACTATCAACTCCCACAGAAAAGCGCACTCGGTAAGCCTACATTAATTAGCCTTTACGTATCTACTCCCACAGAAAAGCGCACTCGGTAAGCCTACATTAATTAGCCTTTACGTATCAACTCCCTCAGAAAAGCGCACTCGGTAAGCCTACATTAATTAGCCTTTACGTATCTACTCCCACAGAAAAGCGCACTCGGTAAGCCTACATTAATTAGCCTTTAGTATCTACTCCCACAGAAAAGCGCACTCGGTAAGCCTACATTAATTAGCCTTTACGTATCAACTCCCACAGAAAAGCGCACTCGGTAAGCCTACATTAATTAGCCTTTACGTATCTACTCCCTCAGAAAAGCGTACTCGGTAAGCCTACATTCATTAGCCTTTACTATCAACTCCCACAGAAAAGCGCACTCGGTAAGCCTACATTAATTAGCCTTTACTATCAACTCCCACAGAAAAGCGCACTCGGTAAGCCTACATTAATTAGCCTTTAGTATCTACTCCCACAGAAAAGCGCACTCGGTAAGCCTACATTAATTAGCCTTTACTATCTACTCCCACAGAAAAGCGCACTCGGTAAGCCTACATTCATTAGCCTTTACTATCAACTCCCACAGAAAAGCGCACTCGGTAAGCCTACATTAATTAGCCTTTACTATCAACTCCCACAGAAAAGCGCACTCGGTAAGCCTACATTAATTAGCCTTTACGTATCAACTCCCTCAGAAAAGCGCACTCGGTAAGCCTACATTAATTAGCCTTTACGTATCAACTCCCTCAGAAAAGCGCACTCGGTAAGCCTACATTCATTAGCCTATAGAGATGGAAAATATTGACCAAAAATCCATACTGCGGTAAATTGCCTGAATTGAAGCGATAATGATGCATAGAACGATACGTTTATAACTTTAATACACACTACATCTTTTTTTAAATGGTATTATCTACTACTAGTAATTCATATTAACACTCGTATCATTTATTTAGTGAAGACTTCTTATCTGTAAGGAATGCTACCAGCTAAATACCAGCGATAAATGATCGGGTTGGTTTGTGTCGATTATTAGCTGTTTATGGTCCCAGCTCTACAATAGAACCAATTATCGCTTTACGCAGAGCTATACGCAGAGCTATACGCAGAGATATACGCAGAGCTATACGCAGAGCTTACGCAGAGATATACGCAGAGCTATACGCAGAGCTATATGCAGAGCTTACGCAGAGATATACGCAGAGCTATATGCAGAGCTTACGCAGAGATATACGCAGAGCTATACGCAGAGCTATATGCAGAGCTTACGCAGAGATATACGCAGAGCTATATGCAGAGATATATGCAGAGCTATACGCAGAGATATACGCAGAGCTATACGCAGAGATATATGCAGAGCTATACGCAGAGATATACGCAGAGCTATATGCAGAGATATATGCAGAGCTATACGCAGAGATATACGCAGAGCTATATGCAGAGCTATATGCAGAGATATATGCAGAGCTTACGCAGAGATATACGCAGAGCTATACGCAGAGCTATATGCAGAGCTTACGCAGAGATATACGCAGAGCTATACGCAGAGCTATACGCAGAGATATATGCAGAGATATACGCAGAGCTTACGCAGAGATATACGCAGAGATATACGCAGAGATATGCGCAGAGATATACGCAGAGATATACGCAGAGATATATGCAGAGATATATGCAGAGCTATACGCAGAGCTATACGCAGAGATATACGCAGAGATATACGTAGAGCTTACGCAGAGATATACGCAGAGCTTACGCAGAGATATACGCAGAGATATACGCAGAGATATATGCAGAGATATACGCAGAGCTTACGCAGAGATATACGCAGAGATATACGCAGAGATATACGCAGAGATATACGCAGAGCTTACGCAGAGATATACGCAGAGCTATACGCAGAGCTTACGCAGAGATATACGCAGAGCTTACGCAGAGATATACGCAGAGCTATACGCAGAGCTATACGCAGAGCTATACGCAGAGATATATGCAGAGCTTACGCAGAGATATACGCAGAGCTTACGCAGAGATATACGCAGAGATATACGCAGAGAGATATACGCAGAGATATATGCAGAGCTTACGCAGAGATATACGCAGAGATATACGCAGAGCTATATGCAGAGCTTACGCAGAGATATACGCAGAGATATACGCAGAGCTATATGCAGAGCTTACGCAGAGATATACGCAGAGATATACGCAGAGATATACGCAGAGATATACGCAGAGATATACGCAGCGCGTTTTTCGTCTACAAGAAAATGGGCTCTAAGTTGTTGTTTATTTTTAATTTTTAACTATGATGATTTTAGAGTCCCTTTTTTTTAGAGCCTACATGTCAAGCAACGTACTGCATTTTCCCGGTTAGCCGATAGGCGGTGGTGTATGTACAGTAGTAGATACAGACGGCTCTTCCTTTCCGCGTGCAGCGCTGTGGAACCATATGGGACCCGCGAGGAGGAGGAGGACTGTGTTCTCTCTCTCTTCCTGTATTTTCATTTGCCTCCTAATTGACCCAAATAAAGGCTCGTTCACTGAATGACTGGGGGGGTTTGGGGGGGCACACACACACACGCGCGCCTGCAGCAGTAGCTGAGGTGAGGCGAGAGGCGATTCCGTCCCAAATGGTACCCTATTCCTTTTATAGTGCTTACCTTTGACCAGGGTCTGTAGGGCTAGGGTCAAAAGTAGTGCACTGTGTAAGGGATAGAGTGCCATTTGCGACGGAAACCTCTCTCTGCTCTCCTGGAGTCATCCCATTTGATATTGTGGCTTGTCCAATCAGCGTATACCCTCCGCTCGTCAACCGTTTGTCTTGACTCGCTTCCCCGCTGTAGGCTACAACCTCTCCGGTCTCTGCCCGGTGCTGTGCTGGCGCCACGGAGCTCCAGGGCCGCCCTGGTAACGATTTCCACGTTTCGGTGATGAGGATTTATCATTTCTAAACAGGGGAGAATGGAGAAACCCGGTTGAGATGGTGCTTTAAAGATCCGACCGGGACACACATCAACAACAACGAAAATAACAGTTTTGTTGTGCGGAGTAACAGAACACACGTGCTCGTCGTCAACTGTATTGAAGGTTTGGACGGACGCAGGAGGACCCGTCGTAATTGTTTTGTTTGAGTGGCCAGGGATTTGCATTTGTTTTTCATTTAAAAACATCATGCACGACAAGGCGACAGACACTCAGGCTTCGACACCGTCAAAAGTCTCCTCGTTTTACATCGAAAACCTACTCGGCTCGAGGAAGAATGGAGAGTCAACGTATTTCAACGGACAGGTCAACAACAACAACAGCCAGTATAGTAGCAGGACCGCGGAGGAGAGTATGGAGCGGAATGAGCGGGTCTACTCTAGCCGAGTCTTAGCGGGACACCCCAGCCAAGTGGCCGGTCAAGTGGCAGCCTGCTCCGGCCACGGCGCCGAGGGTTCCCCCCGGAGACACTCGCAGTTAGAACAGAACAGAGAAGCCGCAGCCGTTAACGTAGAACCACTCAGTCTCAAAAGGTCCAACAGTAAGTTGCCTATATCTTTATTTTATTGGATAAATAGTTGTGTTTAATTGATTTTAACGGCATAATCGAATCTACTGTATGAGTTCCATTGTAAATAAAATGCCCAAAACAGACATCGTTTAAATGTGACTGTATGGGCAATACAGTAATCTGTCTGTATTCCGTTAGCGGCAGCGTAGCCTAGTGGTTAGAGCATTGGACTAGTAACCGGAAGGTTGTGAGTTCAAACCCCCGAGCTGACAAGGTACAAATCTGTCGTTCTGCCCCTGAACAGGCAGTTAACCCACTGTTCCCAGGCCGTCATTGAAAATAAGAATGTGTTCTTAACTGACTTGCCTGGTTAAATAAAGGTAAAATTTAAAAAAGATAAATATTCCTGTAATTATCTTTGACTGCATGACCGAAGCTGGTAGGATAGTCTATACTGTGAAAATAACAAACAGCTTCTCATTGCGATCGAAGGGTTTGAATGGCCCAGTTATATTAGGCTATAACAACACGAGGTTTTAGGCCTGTAGTCTACATCTAGGGCCAAGAACATCTCACAATAACCTTTATTTAATCAGTCCCATTGAGGTAAAAAAACAAAAACATATTTTTTTTTACCAGGGAGACCTGCCAAGGAGGTTTAACCACATGTCTGCCATGCATGTCGGCGTATCATGTTACGCCGACATGTGTTATATGTTACGTCTATATCGTGTGTCGTGATAGTCCTATCGCGCATCATGACTAGCCTATATCTCTAATTACGCACACTGCCTGTCACTATAGGTCGGATAGCAAATGGAACCCTATTCCCTATATAGTGCACTACTTTAGACCAGAGCCCTATTCCCTATATAGTGCACTACTTTAGACCAGAGCCCTATTCCCTATATAGTGCACTACTTTAGACCAGAGCCCTATTCCCTATATAGTGCACTACTTTAGACCAGAGCCCTATTTCCTATATAGTGCACTACTTTAGACTAGAGCCCTATTCCCTATATAGTGCACAACTTTAGACCAGAGCCCAATGGCCCCCTATCAGCTCTATTTTATTTAAAAAATAATAATTCTCACCTTTATTTAACCAGGAAGGCCAGTTGAGAACAAGATCTCATTTAGAACTGCGACCTGACCTGTTACGTTAGACCAAACTCGGTGCCACAGGCCCTGGTTAAAAGTAGTGCACTATATAGGGAATAGGATGCCATATTGGGATTGTCTGGTCCTGTCTGGTCAGCCAGTCTACTGATAGAGGGAAGTGTCCCCTGGTCCTGTCTGGTCAGCCAGTCTACTGATAGAGGGAAGTGTCCCCTGGTCCTGTCTGGTCAGCCAGTCTACTGATAGAGGGAAGTGTCCCCTGGAGGGTCAACGAGGTCCCTGTTTGCTTCATTTGGTAAAACTAACAGAAGCAGTGAGCTCATGTTTGGATCTCTCTCTCTCTCTCTCTCTCTCTCTCTCTCTCTCTCTCTGTCTCACTCTCTCTCTCTCTCTCTATTCCCTCCCCCCTCTCTCTCTCTCTCTCTCTCTTCCCTCCCCCTCTCTCTTTTCGCCTCCTCTCTCTCTCTCTGTCTCTCTCTCTCTCTCTCTCTCTCTGTCTCACTCTCTCTCTCTCTCTCTATTCCCTCCCCCCCTCTCTCTCTCTCTCTCTCTCTTCCCTCCCCCTCTCTCTTTTCGCCTCCTCTCTCTCTCTCTGTCTCTCTCTCTGCAGCCATTCCAAACTCATTAAAGGCTCAAGAGTGCAATTAGTTTTCCGAGTGGATGACCCCAGGGAACAGGGGTCTTGGTGTCTTCAGAACAGCCGTACAGGCACAAGGTTATATCCCATGGAACCCTATTCCCTATACTTTGGAGTCCTATGGCCCTGGTCTAAAGTAGTGCACTAGATAGGGAATAGGGCTCTGGTCTAAAGTAGTGCACTATATAGGGAATAGGGCTCTGGTCTAAAGTAGTGCACTAGATAGGGAATAGGGCTCTGTTCACTAGTAGTTCACTATATAGGGAATAGGGCTCTGGCCACTAGTAGTTCACTATATAGGGAATAGGGCCCTGGTCTAAAATAATGCACTAGATAGGGAATTTGGCCCTGGTCTAAAATAATGCACTAGATAGGGAATAGGGCCCTGGTCACTAGTAGTTCACTATATACGGAATAGGGCCCTGGTCACTAGTAGTTCACTATATAGGGAATAGGGCTCTGGTCACTAGTAGTTCACTTTATAGGGAATAGGGCTCTGGTCACTAGTAGTTCACTATATAGGGAATAGGGCTCTGGTCACTAGTAGTGCACTATATAGGGAATAGGGCTCTGGTCACTAGTAGTGCACTATATAGGGAATAGGGCTCTGGTCACTAGTAGTTCACCATATAGGGAATAGGGCTCTGGTCACTAGTAGTTCACTATATAGGGAATAGGGCTCTGGTCACTAGTAGTTCACCATATAGGGAATAGGGCCCTAGGTCAGAAGTAGTTCATTATATAGTGAATAGGGCCCTAGGTCAGAAGTAGTTCATTATATAGGGAATAGGGCCCTAGGTCAGAAGTAGTTCACTACAGTGCCTTGCGAAAGTATTCGGCCCCCTTGAACTTTGCGACCTTTTGCCACATTTCAGGCTTCAAACATAAAGATATAAAACAGTATTTTTTTGTGAAGAATCAACAACAAGTGGGACACAATCATGAAGTGGAACGACATTTATTGGATATTTCAAACTTTTTTAACAAATCAAAAACTGAAAAATTGGGCGTGCAAAATTATTCAGCCCCTTTACTTTCAGTGCAGCAAACTCTCTCCAGAAGTTCAGTGAGGATCTCTGAATGATCCAATGTTGACCTAAATGACTAATAATGATAAATACAATCCACCTGTGTGTAATCAAGTCTCCGTATAAATGCACCTGCACTGTGATAGTCTCAGAGGTCCGTTAAAAGCGCAGAGAGCATCATGAAGAACAAGGCACTGTATATAGGGAATAGGGCCCTAGGTCAGAAGTAGTTCATTATATAGTGACTAGGGCCCTAGGTCAGAAGTAGTTCATTATACAGTGAATAGGGCTGTAGGTCAAAAGTAGTTCATTATACAGTGAATAGGGCCGTAGGTCAAAAGTAGTGCACTATTTAGGGAATAGGGCCCTAGGTCAGAAGTAGTTCACTATATAGGGAATAGGGCCCTAGGTCAGAAGTAGTTCATTATATAGTGAATAGGGCCCTAGGTCAGAAGTAGTTCATTATATAGGGCCCTAGGTCAGAAGTAGTTCATTATATAGGGCCCTAGGTCAGAAGTAGTTCATTATATAGTGAATAGGGCCCTAGGTCAGAAGTAGTTCATTATATATAGGGAATAGGGCCCTAGGTCAGAAGTAGTTCACTATATAGGGAATAGGGCCCTAGGTCAGAAGTAGTTCATTATATAGGGAATAGGGCCCTAGGTCAGAAGTAGTTCATTATATAGGGCCCTAGGTCAGAAGTAGTTCATTATATAGTGAATAGGGCCCTAGGTCAGAAGTAGTTCACTATATAGGGAATAGGGCCCTAGGTCAGAAGTAGTTCATTATATAGTGAATAGGGCCCTAGGTCAGAAGTAGTTCATTATATAGGGCCCTAGGTCAGAAGTAGTTCATTATATAGGGCCCTAGGTCAGAAGTAGTTCATTATATAGTGAATAGGGCCCTAGGTCAGAAGTAGTTCATTATATATAGGGAATAGGGCCCTAGGTCAGAAGTAGTTCACTATATAGGGAATAGGGCCCTAGGTCAGAAGTAGTTCATTATATAGGGAATAGGGCCCTAGGTCAGAAGTAGTTCATTATATAGGGAATAGGGCCCTAGGTCAGAAGTAGTTCATTATATAGTGAATAGGGCCGTAGGTCAAAAGTAGTTCATTATATAGGGAATAGGGCCCTAGGTCAGAAGTAGTTCATTATATAGTGAATAGGGCCCTAGGTCAGAAGTAGTTCATTATATAGTGAATAGGGCCCTAGGTCAGAAGTAGTTCATTATATAGTGAATAGGGCCCTAGGTCAGAAGTAGTTCATTATATAGGGAATAGGGCCCTAGGTCAGAAGTAGTTCATTATATAGTGAATAGGGCCCTAGGTCAGAAGTAGTTCATTATATAGGGAATAGGGCCCTAGGTCAGAAGTAGTTCAATATTTAGGGAATAGGGCCCTAGGTCAGAAGTAGTGCCCTATTTAGGGAATAGGGCCCTAGGTCAGAAGTAGTTCATTATATAGGGAATAGGGCCCTAGGTCAGAAGTAGTGCCCTATTTAGGGAATAGGGCCCTAGGTCAGAAGTAGTTCATTATTTAGGGGATAGGGCTCTGGTCAGAAGTAGTGCCCTATTTAGGGAATAGGGCCCTAGGTCAAAAGTAGTGCCCTATTTAGGGAATAGGGCCCTAGTTTCAGAAGTGGTTCATTATTTAGGGAATAGGGCTCTGGTCAGAAGTAGTGCCCTATTTAGGGAATAGGGCCCTAGGTCAAAAGTAGTGCCCTATTTAGGGAATAGGGCCCTAGGTCAGAAGTAGTTCATTATATAGGGAATAGGGCCCTAGGTCAGAAGTAGTTCATTATATAGTGAATAGGGCCGTAGGTCAAAAGTAGTTCATTGTATAGTGAATAGGGCCCTAGGTCAGAAGTAGTTCATTATATAGTGAATAGGGCCCTAGGTCAGAAGTAGTTCATTATATAGGGAATAGGGCCCTAGGTTAGAAGTAGTTCATTATATAGTGACTAGGGCCCTAGGTCAGAAGTAGTTCATTATACAGTGAATAGGGCCGTAGGTCACAAGTAGTGCACTATTTAGGGAATAGGGCCCTAGGTCAGAAGTAGTTCACTATATAGGGAATAGGGCCCTAGGTCAGAAGTAGTTCATTATATAGTGAATAGGGCCCTAGGTCAGAAGTAGTTCACTATATAGGGAATAGGGCCCTAGGTCAGAAGTAGTTCATTATATAGTGAATAGGGCCCTAGGTCAGAAGTAGTTCATTATATAGGGCCCTAGGTCAGAAGTAGTTCATTATATAGTGAACAGGGCCCTAGGTCAGAAGTAGTTCACTATATAGGGAATAGGGCCCTAGGTCAGAAGTAGTTCATTATATAGGGAATAGGGCCCTAGGTCAGAAGTAGTTCATTATATAGTGAATAGGGCCGTAGGTCAAAAGTAGTTCATTATATAGGGAATAGGGCCCTAGGTCAGAAGTAGTTCATTATATAGGGAATAGGGCCCTAGGTCAGAAGTAGTTCATTATATAGGGCCCTAGGTCAGAAGTAGTTCATTATATAGTGAATAGGGCCCTAGGTCAGAAGTAGTTCACTATATAGGGAATAGGGCCCTAGGTCAGAAGTAGTTCATTATATAGGGAATAGGGCCCTAGGTCAGAAGTAGTTCATTATATAGTGAATAGGGCCGTAGGTCAAAAGTAGTTCATTATATAGGGAATAGGGCCCTAGGTCAGAAGTAGTTCATTATATAGTGAATAGGGCCCTAGGTCAGAAGTAGTTCATTATATAGTGAATAGGGCCCTAGGTCAGAAGTAGTTCATTATATAGTGAATAGGGCCCTAGGTCAGAAGTAGTTCATTATATAGGGAATAGGGCCCTAGGTCATAAGTAGTTCATTATATAGGGAATAGGGCCCTAGGTCAGAAGTAGTTCAATATTTAGGGAATAGGGCCCTAGGTCAGAAGTAGTGCCCTATTTAGGGAATAGGGCCCTAGGTCAGAAGTAGTTCATTATATAGGGAATAGGGCCCTAGGTCAGAAGTAGTTCATTATATAGGGCCCTAGGTCAGAAGTAGTTCATTATATAGTGAATAGGGCCCTAGGTCAGAAGTAGTTCATTATATATAGGGAATAGGGCCCTAGGTCAGAAGTAGTTCACTATATAGGGTATAGGGCCCTAGGTCAGAAGTAGTTCATTATATAGGGAATAGGGCCCTAGGTCAGAAGTAGTTCATTATATAGTGAATAGGGCCGTAGGTCAAAAGTAGTTCATTATATAGGGAATAGGGCCCTAGGTCAGAAGTAGTTCATTATATAGTGAATAGGGCCCTAGGTCAGAAGTAGTGCCCTATTTAGGGAATAGGGCCCTAGGTCAGAAGTAGTTCATTATATAGGGAATAGGGCCCTAGGTCAGAAGTAGTGCCCTATTTAGGGAATAGGGCCCTAGGTCAGAAGTAGTTCATTATTTAGGGAATAGGGCCCTAGGTCATAAGTAGTTCATTATATAGGGAATAGGGCCCTAGGTCAGAAGTAGTTCAATATTTAGGGAATAGGGCCCTAGGTCAGAAGTAGTGCCCTATTTAGGGAATAGGGCCCTAGGTCAGAAGTAGTTCATTATATAGGGAATAGGGCCCTAGGTCAGAAGTAGTTCATTATATAGGGCCCTAGGTCAGAAGTAGTTCATTATATAGTGAATAGGGCCCTAGGTCAGAAGTAGTTCATTATATATAGGGAATAGGGCCCTAGGTCAGAAGTAGTTCACTATATAGGGAATAGGGCCCTAGGTCAGAAGTAGTTCATTATATAGGGAATAGGGCCCTAGGTCAGAAGTAGTTCATTATATAGTGAATAGGGCCGTAGGTCAAAAGTAGTTCATTATATAGGGAATAGGGCCCTAGGTCAGAAGTAGTTCATTATATAGTGAATAGGGCCCTAGGTCAGAAGTAGTTCATTATATAGTGAATAGGGCCCTAGGTCAGAAGTAGTTCATTATATAGTGAATAGGGCCCTAGGTCAGAAGTAGTTCATTATATAGGGAATAGGGCCCTAGGTCAGAAGTAGTTCAATATTTAGGGAATAGGGCCCTAGGTCAGAAGTAGTGCCCTATTTAGGGAATAGGGCCCTAGGTCAGAAGTAGTTCATTATATAGGGAATAGGGCCCTAGGTCAGAAGTAGTGCCCTATTTAGGGAATAGGGCCCTAGGTCAGAAGTAGTTCATTATTTAGGGAATAGGGCTCTGGTCAGAAGTAGTGCCCTATTTAGGGAATAGGGCCCTAGGTCAAAAGTAGTGCCCTATTTATGGAATAGGGCCCTAGTTTCAGAAGTAGTTCATTATTTAGGGAATAGGGCTCTGGTCAGAAGTAGTGCCCTATTTAGGGAATAGGGCCCTAGGTCAGAAGTAGTTCATTATATAGGGAATAGGGCCCTAGGTCAGAAGTAGTTCATTATATAGTGAATAGGGCCGTAGGTCAAAAGTAGTTCATTGTATAGGGAATAGGGCCCTAGGTCAGAAGTAGTTCATTATATAGTGAATAGGGCCCTAGGTCAGAAGTAGTTCATTATACAGTGAATAGGGCCGTAGGTCACAAGTAGTGCACTATTTAGGGAATAGGGCCCTAGGTCAGAAGTAGTTCACTATATAGGGAATAGGGCCCTAGGTCAGAAGTAGTTCATTATATAGTGAATAGGGCCCTAGGTCAGAAGTAGTTCACTATATAGGGAATAGGGCCCTAGGTCAGAAGTAGTTCATTATATAGTGAATAGGGCCCTAGGTCAGAAGTAGTTCATTATATAGGGCCCTAGGTCAGAAGTAGTTCATTATATAGTGAATAGGGCCCTAGGTCAGAAGTAGTTCATTATATAGGGCCCTAGGTCAGAAGTAGTTCAATATTTAGGGAATAGGGCCCTAGGTCAGAAGTAGTGCCCTATTTAGGGAATAGGGCCCTAGGTCAGAAGTAGTTCATTATATAGGGAATAGGGCCCTAGGTCAGAAGTAGTGCCCTATTTAGGGAATAGGGCCCTAGGTCAGAAGTAGTTAATTATTTAGGGAATAGGGCTCTGGTCAGAAGTAGTGCCCTATTTAGGTAATAGGGCCCTAGTTTCAGAAGTAGTTCATTATTTAGGGAATAGGGCTCTGGTCAGAAGTAGTGCCCTATTTAGGGAATAGGGCCCTAGTTCAAAAGTAGTGCCCTATTTAGGGAATAGGGCCCTAGGTCAGAAGTAGTTCATTATATAGTGAATAGGGCCGTAGGTCAAAAGTAGTTCATTATATAGGGAATAGGGCCCTAGGTCAGAAGTAGTTCATTATATAGTGAATAGGGCCCTAGGTCAGAAGTAGTTCATTATATAGTGAATAGGGCCCTAGGTCAGAAGTAGTTCATTATATAGTGAATAGGGCCCTAGGTCAGAAGTAGTTCACTATATAGGGAATAGGGCCCTAGGTCAGAAGTAGTTCATTATATAGGGAATAGGGCCCTAGGTCAGAAGTAGTTCATTATATAGTGAATAGGGCCGTAGGTCAAAAGTAGTTCATTATATAGTGAATAGGGCCCTAGGTCAGAAGTAGTTCATTATATAGTGAATAGGGCCCTAGGTCAGAAGTAGTTCATTATATAGTGAATAGGGCCCTAGGTCAGAAGTAGTTCATTATATAGTGAATAGGGCCCTAGGTCAGAAGTAGTTCATTATATAGGGAATAGGGCCCTAGGTCAGAAGTAGTTCATTATATAGTGAATAGGGCCCTAGGTCAGAAGTAGTTCATTATATAGTGAATAGGGCCCTAGGTCAGAAGTAGTTCATTATATAGGGAATAGGGCCCTAGGTCATAAGTAGTTCATTATATAGGGAATAGGGCCCTAGGTCAGAAGTAGTTCAATATTTAGGGAATAGGGCCCTAGGTCAGAAGTAGTGCCCTATTTAGGGAATAGGGCCCTAGGTCAGAAGTAGTTCATTATATAGGGAATAGGGCCCTAGGTCAGAAGTAGTGCCCTATTTAGGGAATAGGGCCCTAGGTCAGAAGTAGTTCATTATTTAGGGAATAGGGCTCTGGTCAGAAGTAGTGCCCTATTTAGGGAATAGGGCCCTAGGTCAAAAGTAGTGGCCTATTTAGGGAATAGGGCCCTAGTTTCAGAAGTAGTTCATTATTTAGGGAATAGGGCTCTGGTCAGAAGTAGTGCCCTATTTAGGGAATAGGGCCCTAGGTCAAAAGTAGTGCCCTATTTAGGGAATAGGGCCCTAGGTCAGAAGTAGTTCATTATATAGGGAATAGGGCCCTAGGTCAGAAGTAGTTCATTATATAGTGAATAGGGCCATAGGTCAAAAGTAGTTCATTATATAGGGAATAGGGCCCTAGGTCAGAAGTAGTTCATTATATAGTGAATAGGGCCCTAGGTCAGAAGTAGTTCATTATATAGTGAATAGGGCCCTAGGTCAGAAGTAGTTCATTATATAGTGAATAGGGCCCTAGGTCAGAAGTAGTTCACTATATAGGGAATAGGGCCCTAGGTCAGAAGTAGTTCATTATATAGGGAATAGGGCCCTAGGTCAGAAGTAGTTCATTATATAGTGAATAGGGCCGTAGGTCAAAAGTAGTTCATTATATAGTGAATAGGGCCCTAGGTCAGAAGTAGTTCATTATATAGTGAATAGGGCCCTAGGTCAGAAGTAGTTCATTATATAGTGAATAGGGCCCTAGGTCAGAAGTAGTTCATTATATAGTGAATAGGGCCCTAGGTCAGAAGTAGTTCATTATATAGTGAATAGGGCCCTAGGTCAGAAGTAGTTCATTATATAGTGAATAGGGCCCTAGGTCAGAAGTAGTTCATTATATAGTGAATAGGGCCCTAGGTCAGAAGTAGTTCATTATATAGGGAATAGGGCCCTAGGTCAGAAGTAGTTCAATATTTAGGGAATAGGGCCCTAGGTCAGAAGTAGTGGCCTATTTAGGGAATAGGGCCCTAGGTCAGAAGTAGTTCATTATATAGGGAATAGGGCCCTAGGTCAGAAGTAGTGCCCTATTTAGGGAATAGGGCCCTAGGTCAGAAGTCGTTCATTATTTAGGGATTAGGGCTCTGGTCAGAAGTAGTGCCCTATTTAGGGAATAGGGCCCTAGGTCAAAAGTAGTGCCCTATTTAGGGAATAGGGCCCTAGTTTCAGAAGTAGTTCATTATTTAGGGAATAGGGCTCTGGTCAGAAGTAGTGCCCTATTTAGGGAATAGGGCCCTAGGTCAAAAGTAGTGCCCTATTTAGGGAATAGGGCCCTAGGTCAGAAGTAGTTCATTATATAGGGAATAGGGCCCTAGGTCAGAAGTAGTTCATTATATAGTGAATAGGGCCGTAGGTCAAAAGTAGTTCATTATATAGGGAATAGGGCCCTAGGTCAGAAGTAGTTCATTATATAGTGAATAGGGCCCTAGGTCAGAAGTAGTTCATTATATAGTGAATAGGGCCCTAGGTCAGAAGTATTTCATTATATAGTGAATAGGGCCCTAGGTCAGAAGTAGTTCATTATATAGGGAATAGGGCCCTAGGTCATAAGTAGTTCATTATATAGGGAATAGGGCCCTAGGTCAGAAGTAGTGCCCTATTTAGGGAATAGGGCCCTAGGTCAGAAGTAGTTCATTATATAGGGAATAGGGCCCTAGGTCAGAAGTAGTGCCCTATTTAGGGAATAGGGCCCTAGGTCAGAAGTAGTTCATTATTTAGGGAATAGGGCTCTGGTCAGAAGTAGTGCCCTATTTAGGGAATAGGGCCCTAGGTCAAAAGTAGTGCCCTATTTAGGGAATAGGGCCCTAGGTCAAAAGTAGTGCCCTATTTAGGGAATAGGGCCCTAGGTCAGAAGTAGTTCATTATTTAGGGAATAGGGCTCTGGGCAGAAGTAGTGCCCTATTTAGGGAATAGGGCCCTAGGTCAGCAGTAGTGCCCTATTTAGGGAATAGGGCCCTAGGTCAGAAGTAGTGCCCTATTTAGGGAATAGGGCCCTAAGTCAGAAGTAGTTCATTATATAGTGAATAGGGCCCTAGGTCAGAAGTAGTTCATTATATAGTGAATAGGGCCCTAGGTCAGAAGTAGTACCCTATTTAGGGAATAGGGCCCTAGGTCAGAAGTAGTGCCCTATTTAGGGAATAGGGCCCTAGGTCAGAAGTAGTGCCCTATTTAGGGAATAGGGCCCTAGGTCAGCAGTAGTGCCCTATTTAGGGAATAGGGCCCTAGGTCAGAAGTAGTTCATTATATAGTGAATAGGGCCCTAGGTCAGAAGTAGTTCATTATATAGTGAATAGGGCCCTAGGTCAGAAGTAGTTCATTATATAGTGAATAGGGCCCTAGGTCAGAAGTAGTTCATTATATAGGGAATAGGGCCCTAGGTCATAAGTAGTTCATTATATAGGGAATAGGGCCCTAGGTCAGAAGTAGTTCAATATTTAGGGAATAGGGCCCTAGGTCAGAAGTAGTGCCCTATTTAGGGAATAGGGCCCTAGGTCAGAAGTAGTTCATTATATAGGGAATAGGGCCCTAGGTCAGAAGTAGTGCCCTATTTAGGGAATAGGGCCCTAGGTCAAAAGTAGTGCCCTATTTAGGGAATAGGGCCCTAGGTCAAAAGTAGTGCCCTATTTAGGGAATAGGGCCCTAGGTCAGAAGTAGTTCATTATTTAGGGAATAGGGCTCTGGTCAGAAGTAGTGCCCTATTTAGGGAATAGGGCCCTAGGTCAGCAGTTATCTCTACATCAGTTATCTCTCCATCAGTTCTCAGTTATCTCTCCATCAGTTCTCTCTCCATCATATTATCTCTCCATCAGTTATCTTTACATCAGTTATCTCTCCATCAGTTATCTCTACATCAGTTATCTCTACATCAGTTATCTCTGTATCAGTAACTTTCCATTACTCTTTAAACTCAAATATTAACTATAGGTACAGGCCTATATTTATATGCATCAGTTATCTCTGTATCAGTTATCTCTCCATCAGTAATCTCTCCATCAGTTATCTCTCCATCATATTATCTCTCCATCAGTTATCTCTCCGTCAGTTATCTCTCCATCAGTTATGTTTACATCAGTTATCTCTACATCAGTTATCTTTACATCAGTTCTCTCCATCAGTTCTCTCCATCATATTATCTCTCCATCATATTATCTCTCCATCAGTTATCTCTCCATCAGTTATCTTTACATCCTATTGTCTCTTCATCAGTTATCTCTCCATCATTTATCTTTACATCCTATTGTCTCTTCATCAGTTATCCCTCCATCAGTTCTCTCCATCAGTTATCTCTCCACTAGTTCTCTCTCCATCAGTTATCTCCATCAGATATCTCTCCATCAGTTATCTCTCCACTAGTTCTCTCTCCATCAGTTATCTCTCCATCAGTTATCTCCATCAGTTATCTCTACATCAGTTAACTCTCCATCAGTTATTTCTACATCAGTTATCTCTCCATCAGTTATCTCTCCACCAGTTCTCTCCATCAGTTATCTCTCCATCAGTTATCTCTCCATCAGTTATCTCTCCATCAGTTATCTCTGTATCAGTTATCTCTGTATCAGTAACTTCCCATTACTCTTTAAACTCATAGATTAAGCTCAAATATTAACTTTAGGTACAGGCCTATATTTTACCCCTTTGTTTTTATGGCCAACTTCTGTTCTCAGCAACAGCGTATTGAAATCATTCAGACTTTGATGCCATGTGTCCATATTCGATTCACATTTAATTAATGTTGTATTTTTCCCCACAGATCCCAAAGAGGACAGTAGATGCTCAGAGGACCGTTGTTGCTCCCACTCAGCCAGCGACCGAGACTCCGTCTCTTCCGACGTGTCAGAAGAACCCACTGAAGGCAGCGACAAAACGGGACGGAAAACGGCAGACAGCAGCCTGACCGAGGACAACGACGAGACGCAGAACGCCTTTGACGATCAGTCGGACCCGGAAGCCACTCTGGACCCGAGCTCTATCCGGAAGAAGAAAACTAGAACCGTTTTCAGTCGGAGTCAGGTGTTTCAGTTGGAGTCGACGTTCGATATGAAACGGTACCTGAGCAGTTCTGAACGGGCAGGTATCGCGACCTCTCTCCAGCTAACGGAAACGCAGGTGAAAATCTGGTTCCAGAATCGACGGAACAAATGGAAGAGACAGATGGCCGCGGATCAAGAGACCGTAAACGTTTCCCACTCGTCCCAACGGATAGTCCGAGTTCCGATTCTATATCACGAAAGCTCCACGCCCTCGACGTTGGGTTTCAACGTCAACGTGTCCCAGGTCTCCCCTCCTTTGATGAGTTTCTCGAACCCTGTGAACTATCCCTTCTCCTCGTTTGCGCACTCCATGCGTTTACTACGCTCGCAAATGACCGGGTTGGTGTAAAGACCGTTACCGAGTTTTCACTACTTTTTTGTTCAGGTCATGTCATTAATTTATTCAATTATTGAAGATAGCGAATCGTGCAATAACAATAACTGCGGAAAACTATACAAGTAAAACAGTTTGAAGATATGGCCTTTAGACTTACAATTGATCGCGGTGTTTTTTTTAAATGTTGTAATTGTACTACTTTACATATTTACTTTTATTATATTATCGCCACACCAGATCATGATAGTGTTTGTGCCGGTCCACATTGCTCTGTTTTTTTAATACACGTCTATTTGTGCAAAGATTTTTATATTCAAAGACCGTTTCTAACGTCACTTTTTTCCCCTCCACAATATAGCTCTAAATAAACGAATCACAAGATATGAGTGATGTGTGTGTGTCTGCTGTTGTCTTGTGTGTCCTCCGGCAACTTGCTTCGGGGTAAATTTTCGAGCTATTTCGACTAACGTCCAGAGTTGAACTTGCATGAGATTCGATTGATCGATCAACTGTAGCCTACAGTTGATCAATCCATGTGAAATTGTAAGTAATTTGATCGGAATTTACCCCATCTCTTGGCTCCTCCCGGACTATAAGCTACAAATATAGACTAGTATATATTATTTCGCCAGTTTTACTTCCGTCAAATAGACACGGACGAGGACAGAAGACGTAGTGTGCAGCGAACTGCACAAATCCTCCGTCCGGGCAGCGATAGTTCTCACACATATCAGCGTATAGACCTTCACTTCTTAAACACAAGTTCATTGTAAAAGTTACCAAATGAAATGTGTAGCCTAAAGAAGTAATGGAGCGGAGAAGAAAAAACAAAATACCTATTTGAAATCTATACATATATATATAAGAAGCTCACGACACGTTTCCATGGGAAAAAAAACATTTGACTTCATTGAGTTATTTTGAACATGGCCTTACCCGGCATGCAGGCCTAACATGCTCTCTGCCCTGCAACTGAACTGGGAACACCCGTCTCTCCATTAGAGGAAATATGGTCTGATGTCATCATTCATATTTATAAAACATTACGGGGTCATCGAAAGGACGTTGGTGAGGACAAATGAATTATAGGCACTATTACATAAATATGACATCACGCTACTGCAACACCAGGCCTGAGCTGGCTGGCAGCTGGCAAGTTGTGATTGTGAGCCTCAGCAGACTAGACGACTGTATAAGAAACAGTTGAACCATATAGTTAGTTGGTTTATAGACCTATACGGTAGGACTCATAGTTCTATATTTTTTATTTATTTTTACCTTTATTTAACTAGGCAAGTCAGTTAATTAAGAACAAATTCTTATTTTCAATGACGGCCTAGGAACAGTGGGTTAACTGGTCTAGGAACAGTGGGTTAACTGGTCTAGGAACAGTGGGTTAACTGCCTGTTCAGGGGCAGAACGACAGATTTGTACCTCGTCAGCTCGGGGGGTTTGAACTTGCAAACCTGCATAGTAGCCTACTATGACCAGGTCGCAGTTGTAAATGAGAACTCGTTCTCAACTGGCCTACCTGGTTAAATAAAGGTGTTCTCAACTAGTCTACCTGGTTAAATAAAGGTGTTCTCAACTAGCCTACCTGGTTAAATAAAGGTGTTCTCAACTAGCCTACCTGGTTAAATAAAGGTGAAATAGAAATAAATAAAACAACGATAATATGTTATTTATTTACAACACAGGTAGACGTTTTATTCAGAGGATCCACGGACCCACTAAAGTAGCCTCTCTTATAATCCGAACTAATAGGATTATAGCTTATAAATATTTATATTTAACAACGCGTTTACTTCGTCGACATAAATATGTATTTATTATCATTAAACGTTCAGTAGCCTCTGCCTGTACGAGGGAGCCGCCATTCATTCGGGAGAAGGATACTTGAGATAACGTCCGAGGACAACACATATTTATGGAGTAAAACAACTCAACGCTAACTATATTCATCACAACCACATCCCCATCGAAGACGATAGACGTTTTGCATTTGGGAGAACGTGTGGCCGTGTGGTTTCCTGGGTAAAATAACGTACACTAATTGAAATTCCTTCTGCTATGTTTTTATCTGTAAAACGGACAACAACAAAAAATATGGTCACGATCATCATCTCAACAAACAATACAATAGAAGGTTCTAACTTTGTCCCGGACAATAAGCAGTTTTCAATATAACGCTCAATACCACGTGGATAACAGTACCTACCCTAAACACAGTCTAGGTCTATATGAATAAGTGGCGCGGCGGTCTAAGGCACTGGATCTCAGTGCTACAGGCGTCACTAAAAACACCCTGGTTCGAATCTAGGCTGTATAACAAACGGCCGTGATCGGGAGTCACGTAAGGCTCTTTGGCAATTGGCCCGGGCAATTGGCCCGGGTTTGTCCGGTGTAGGCTGCCGTTGTAAATAATAATTTACAGGCCTAGTTAAACAGGCCTCTGTTCTCCACTATAGCGTGTAGTCTTTCAGCCATTATATTGATTATAGCCCTATACCTCATAGCCTTGTGCAAAACACACAATGGGGTAAAAATACTTTAAAGTACTACTTAAGTAGTTATTTTGGGGAGGTTTCTGTACTTTACTTTGCTGTTTATATTATTGACCACTTTAACTTTTACTTCACTACATTCCTAATGAAAATAATGTACTTTTAACTCCATACATTTTCCTAGACACCCATAAGTACGTGTTGCATTTTTAATGTTTAGCAGGACAGGAAAATGGTCTAATTCACTCACTAAACAGAGAACATTCCTGGTCATCTCTACTGTCTCTGATCTGGAGGACTCACTAAACAGAGAACATCCCTGGTCATCTCTAGTGCCTCTGATCTGGAGGACTCACTAAACAGAGAACATTCCTGGTCATCTCTACTGCCTCTGATCTGGAGGACTCACTAAACAGAGAACATCCCTGGTCATCCCTACTGCCTCTGATCTGGAGGACTCACTAAACAGAGAACATCCCTGGTCATCTCTACTGCCTCTGATCTGGAGGACTCACTAAACAGAGAACATCCCTGGTCATCTCTACTGCCTCTGATCTGGAGGACTCACTAAACAGAGAACATCCCTGGTCATCTCTACTGCCTCTGATCTGGAGGACTCACTAAACAGAGAACATCCCTGGTCATCTCTACTGCCTCTGATCTGGAGGACTCACGAAACAGAGAACATCCCTGGTCATCCCTACTGCCTCTGATCTGGAGGACTCACTAAACAGAGAACATCCCTGGTCATCCCTACTGTCTCTGATCTGGAGGACTCACGAAACAGAGAACATCCCTGGTCATCTCTACTGCCTCTGATCTGGAGGACTCACTAAACACCAATGCTTCGTTTGTAAAATATGTCTGAGTGTTTGAGTGGCCCCGTGGCTATCTGTAAAAAAAATATAAAATAATTAAATGGTGCCGTCTGGTTTGTTTAGTAAAAGGAATTTGAAATGATTTATACTTTTACTTTCAATACATACTTACTTTTCCTATTTAAGTATATTTAAAACCAAATACTTTTAGACTTTTACTCAAGTAGTATTTTACTGGGTGACTTTCAATTTTACTCGAGTCATTTTCTATGAAGGTATATTTTTTTACTATGACTCAAGTATGACGTTTGGGGACTTTATCCACCGCGGGCGGAATATAGAAGCCTGATGGGTTCTATTCTATTCGTTCCCTTCTATCAGTTAACGAGTTTATAAGATGCAAAGAAATAAATATGCGTTAATGAATTGCAATGCGGGCCTAAATTAAATGGAAACGGCTACACATAGAAATGGAGCTAGGCTATTTTAATTTACAGTAAATGTTGTGTTTCAATATGTTATTCCAGCTACATTCATGCAAATACTATTTGTAATATATTTATATTGGAGTTTCTCTTGGTTTGTTTTTTTACTTTGAAAACTACAGCTCGTCGAAAAGGCCTCATTAAAACGTGAACTTCATTAAAAACGCCTGTCATTGAAAAAAAAAAAAACGCTGAAACCCCGTAATCCACCTCCGCTTCTCCCAACGACAAACCTTCTGGTGGACATCGGGTTTGGACCCGGTCAGCACCAGGTGTTAAGTCTAAAACAGGATGTATTGGGTAGCCTACCTTCTAAGGCAGAACTGCAGGGTCTATAGCTAGACATTATATATTCACCAACCCAAAGCCATGACTGCAAGAAAAATAAAATAGGCTAATTCCTCAAATGCAGAACACCTCAAATTAAATTATTTCTAATGAATAATTTCCATTCTTCATTTCGTAGCCTGTATACCAGATGCCAGGCTCAAGAAAAGAAGGGGAAAACGATAACATTCTAATCCCCTCTCTCTCTCTCTTCCCCTCCCCTTGATGCAATTGGCCCCTCGCAGGCACTCCTCTTGTCCAATGAACGAGGGCGCACCAACGTTCCATCCGGTCCGTGGAAGTTACAGGCGAGGCAGAGAGAGAGAGAGGCGCGCCGTGAAAGCCCCAGTCCAATCCCCTCATCATCCTCGCATGGAGCAAATGGTGCGTGGAGCGTCAAGACGTCGTTAGGAAGAGAGAAAGAGAGTTCCAAGTTCCACTTCTAGAGCGCAGGGACATTTGGTTCCAAAATTCGTTGCGGGACAAAAGAGGCCATTTCTCTAAAATGATGAGCAAAGTTGACGCGTCATGCAAGCCGACTGCCGCGTCTCTCAAATTCACCATAGACAATATTCTGAACCTGCAGACATACTCGAGCGGTAACAACGGTAGGAAGACAGTTGACAGCTGTCATTCCGGTAGCAGGCTACAGAATAGCACGGGACTGTACTGGTTCGATGACCATCAACGGAGAATGGACCCCGCGACAAGGCTACACGATGCAGGTAGGCAACTGTTGCCTAATATGGTAAAATATGAACGTTAAACACTGCACTGTAGCAGACTAAACTGCGCTTTTGTAGCCTGATTCAACACATCGGGCCTAATGCATGTATATGTGTAGCATAATATTGTAGCCTGATAAACTGTCAGCGTCAAGCTATATAGATATATTGCTGAATACAATTTCTGTCCCATTTCTGTTCTCAGAGGCGGATAACGACTGTAGCCCAACCCTGGGACCCAACGCCGTCGCTATCACCCGGGAAGACTCGTTACAGATCACCGACAATTGCTTCGAAAGCGGGGACAGCGGCGACGACTGCTCCTCGACGCATCACACCGGAGACGGTGATAGCAACGGCAAGAAAAAACAACTGTTAGTAATAACCAAGAAAAAAACTCGCACAATCTTCTCCAAGAGACAGATCTTTCAGTTGGAATCTACTTTCGATATGAAGCGGTACCTTAGCAGCGCCGAGCGCGCCTGCCTCGCCAGTTCTCTCCAGTTAACGGAAACGCAGGTCAAAATCTGGTTCCAGAACCGAAGGAATAAATTGAAAAGACAGATTTCAACAGCGCTAGATGGTCCCAACGGTGATTTCTCCGACGCGGGTCCGGGGAAGGCTCTGCAGCTCCCGGCCTTGTACAAAGACAATAACCTGCTGGGGAGATGCTTGATGCCGATGCCCCTGCCCATCGTATACCCTGGCAGTAGCACGCATTATTTATGTTTTTCCAATGCCAGCAAGTACTTTAGTCTATTCGAAGGAGACGTTGTCCTGTAGTAGACAAGGCCGAGTCTGCTTAAAGGAGACGTAGTCCTATTTAAACCCGGCCTAGTCTGTTCGAAGGAGGCTTAGGGTTAGCATCATCGCCAAAAAGACACTGTTTACAAAGTGATATATCATGCCAATTACAGCTTCCGCATTTAGCGTCCCCCCCCCCCATCATCATCGTGTTAAAAAACGTAAGGTCGAGTCTGGCCCATGTAGGCCTTTAAAAAGGCTACTTGTAAGGATAGCCTGTTGACCTAAGGCCTAGCTCAATCCTACTTGTCACATCGATAGCCTGCGCCAATTGTATTTATTGACACACATCAACAATGTTGATATAAAACTCAAGAACATATTTGCAGGATATCCTATCACACAAAGACATGCAGAATAACTCCATATTGAGTTTTATGTAATAATAATCGATCGTTGTTTCAGTACGCGTAGGCCTAAAACAGTGGGTCTAATATTCATTTATTAAATTATTATTAGGATTATGATTATTATGAACCTGTTATTAACGACAGCTTTTCCCAGCAGTCTAAACACGGCCAAAGATGGTATTATATTTGCATGCAGGTACTGTATTATATTTCATTTTCAATTAATTAAATTAACTATGTATTTAAAATGAATGTAATGATTATAATTTTTTACGCATGTTTAAACTTTATTTCAATTACAAGTATAACATTATTATTTCTTCCCAACACTATAAAATAAAATTGGACTGAATCTGTCATTAAAAAATTGTTTTTATGTATATATAAAAAAATAACATCGTTTGGTACAAAGGTTTATGTCAACTACGCGTTGCTGTGCTGCGCCTTAAAGCCTTCAGTTGTAGGATGTATGGGGAACGGATGTATAAATGCATTTTGGAGTTGTTTTACAAACCGTATTTACTCTTAAACACCGTTTAATGTAGAGATGTCAAAAATGTTATACAAACAATTAACAACATGTCTGCTAACTATTAGTACGGTTCCAGAAACACGTGATGAATGTGGTATTTTTCACAATTCTGGTATAGAAACACAGAATTCACATTTCATAATAAATATTATGAAACCGAAGACAATAGGCTTATTGTTGTAACACGCTTGGCGTGTAACTAATCTCAAGACACAGCATGTGAATCTGATTATCGCCAACGACGAGAGAGAGAGAGAAAGACAGAGAGAGAGACAGAGAGAGAGAGAGAGAGAGAAAGAGAGAGAGAGAAAGACAGAGAGAGAGACAGAGAGAGAGAGAGAGAAAGAGAGAGAGAGAAAGAGAGAGAGAGAAAGAGAGAGAGAGAGAGCGAGAGAGAGAGCGAGAAAGAGAGAGACAGAGAGAGAGCTAATCCTGCTTTGTGAAATATCACTGATTGCAGTCAAGTGCTTTAATTAATTAAGAACCAGGCTTCTTAAGAGAAATGTATGTAAGCTTATCATAAATACGTTGTAAAATGTTAAAACGTTCCTTCTGAAGTAGGACGTATGTAGGAAAGATTTGTGGCAAAAGGCCTGTGTGCCAATTGTGGTCCTCTGCTTGCGCACAATATTTAACACTTGACGTATACTTTGGGAGTATTTACCCAGAAAAGTACCCCATTTACAACTCGTATATTGCAAGGACTATTGGCTTTGGATTCTGCAATGGCACAGATATAGTCTTAACGCGTAACGGTGTATTCCGCTCTCCAATTATACAGCCTTACGCGGTAAACTATTCTACAAGGAGAGCTGGCTAAATTCAGCGAAAACAATATGGTCTGTATTGAATTCATTTGACATGTATAATGTGCCCGAGTGAGGCCCCATAAGATGCACTTTTATGCACAAACAAATGGGCTACGTTTAATCAAAACAGCAGGATGTTACAACAAGGAGTGTCCATTTCACCAGCGCACATTCATTTAGCCACGTGGATGTAGAATTAGAACGATCAGAACGTAGCCGTGACATTCTAATTCTCTGCCTTTAATTAAGCCTCGTCATTCACACTTAAGAGTCGTCACCCACAGTCTTGGTTAAAACGCCTTGCGCCGCAGTCTCCACGCAGGGAAACGGCGAACAGATGGAGCTGCTCGAGCCCTGGACGAGGGCGCACTATAGGTCCGCTCGGGTTATCCGCCCCTGTCCGCCATATCCGCTAGACGCTCAAGGGTCTCCCATGGGAACGCGCCTGCGCACTTTCACCATCAATTAATAACGACCTCCGTATTTGGCCAAGGTGTTTTTCTTTTAAAGGCCTACCTACACAGGGAGGCCTATGTCAGGTGTGCACTAAGGTGACTAAATGTAACATGGGAACGCAACAAAAGGAGAATAAGACATTGGCTCCAATAAGGTTTGATCTGGAAAATTGAGCTAACGTAGGCTAATGTGATTAGCATGAGGGTGGAAGTAAACAAGAACATTTCCCAGAACATAGACATATCTGATATGGGCAGACAGCTTAAATTCTGGTTAATCTACCTGCACTCTCTAATTTACAGTAGCTATTACAGTGAAATAATACCATGCTATTGGTTGAGGAGAGTGCACAGTTATGAGCTTGAAAATGTATTAAAAAAACAATTAGCCACATTTGGGCAGTCTTGATACTATTACCACTAGGCAGGTAGCCGTGTGTGGTGGCAGGTAGCCTAGTGGGGTGGCAGGTAGCCGTGTGTGGTGGCAGGTAGCCGTGTGTGGGGTGACAGGTAGCCTAGTGGGGTGGCAGGTAGCCGTGTGTGGGGTGGCAGGTAGCCGTGTGTGGGGTGGCAGGTAGCCGTGTGGGGTGACAGGTAGCCTAGTGGGGTGGCAGGTAGCCGTGTGGGGTGGCAGGTAGCCGTGTGGGGTGGCAGGTAGCCGTGTGTGGTGGCAGGTAGCCTAGTGGGGTGGCAGGTAGCCGTGTGGGGTGGCAGGTAGCCGTGTGTGGGGTGGCAGGTAGCCGTGTGTGGGGTGGCAGGTAGCCGTGTGTGGGGTGGCAGGTAGCCGTGTGGGGTGGCAGGTAGCCGTGTGTGGGGTTGCAGGTAGACTAGTGGGGTGGCATGTAGACTAGTGGGGTGGCATGTAGACTAGTGGGGGTGGCAGGTAGCCGTGTGTGGGGTGGCAGGTAGCCGTGCGGGGTGGCAGGTAGCCGTGTGTGGGGTTGCAGGTAGACTAGTGGGGTGGCATGTAGACTAGTGGGGTGGCATGTAGACTAGTGGGGTGGCAGGTAGCCTAGTGGGGTGGCATGTAGACTAGTGGGGGTGGCAGGTAGCCTAGTGGGGTGGCATGTAGACTAGTGAGGTGGCAGGTAGCCTAGTGGGGTGGCATGTAGACTAGTGGGGTGGCAGGTAGCCTAGTGGGGTGGCATGTAGACTAGTGGGGTGGCAGGTAGCCTAGTGGGGTGGCATGTAGACTAGTGGGGTGGCAGGTAGCCTAGTGGGGTGGCATGTAGACTAGTGGGGTGGCAGGTAGCCTAGTGGGGTGGCATGTAGACTAGTGGAGTGGCAGGTAGCCTAGTGGGGTGGCATGTAGCCGTGGCAGTGGGGCCTAGTGGGGTGGCATGTAGCCTAGTGGGGTGGCAGGTAGCCTAGTGGTGGCATGTAGACTAGTGGGGTGGCAGGTAGCCTAGTGGGGTGGCATGTAGACTAGTGGGGGTGGCAGGTAGCCTAGTGGGGTGGCATGTAGACTAGTGGGGTGGCATGTAGACTAGTGGGGTGTCAGGTAGCCTAGTGGGGTGGCATGTAGACTAGTGGGGTGGCAGGTAGCCTAGTGGGGTGGCATGTAGACTAGTGGGGTGGCAGGTAGCCTAGTGGGGTGGCATGTAGACTAGTGGGGTGGCAGGTAGCCTAGTGGGTGTGGCATGTAGACTAGTGGGGTGGCAGGTAGCCTAGTGGGGTGGCATGTAGACTAGTGGGGTGGCAGGTAGCCTAGTGGGGTGGGCATGTAGACTAGTGGGGTGGCAGGTAGCCTAGTGGGGTGGCATGTAGACTAGTGAGGGTGGCAGGTAGCCTAGTGGGGTGGCATGTAGACTAGTGACAGGGTGGCAGGTAGCCTAGTGGGGTGGCATGTAGACTAGTGGGGTGGCAGGTAGCCTAGTGGGGTGGCATGTAGACTAGTGGGTGGCAGGTAGCCTAGTGGGGTGGCAGGTAGACTAGTGGGGTGGCAGGTAGCCTAGTGGGGGTGGCATGTAGACTAGTGGGGTGGCAGGTAGCCTAGTGGGGTGGCATGTAGACTAGTGGGGTGGCAGGTAGCCTAGTGGGGTGGCAGGTAGCCTAGTGGGGTGGCAGGTAGCCTAGTGGGGTGGCATGTAGACTAGTGGGGTGGCGTGTGGGGTGGCAGGTAGCCTAGTGGGGTGGCAGGTAGCCTAGTGGGGTGGCATGTAGACTAGTGGGGTGGCAGGTAGCCTAGTGGGGTGGCATGTAGAATAGTGGGGTGGCAGGTAGCCTAGTGGGGTGGCATGTAGCCTAGTGGGGGTGGCAGGTAGCCTAGTGGGGTGGCAGGTAGCCTAGTGGGGTGGCATGTAGACTAGTGGGTGGCAGGTAGCCTAGTGGGGTGGCATGTAGACTAGTGGGGTGGCAGGTAGCCTAGTGGGGTGGCATGTAGACTAGTGGGGTGGCAGGGTAGCCTAGTGGGGTGGCATGTAGACTAGTGGGGGTGGCAGGTAGCCTAGTGGGGTGGCATGTAGACTAGTGGGGTGGCAGGTAGCCTAGTGGGGGTGGCATGTAGACTAGTGGGGTGGCAGGTAGCCTAGTGGGGTGGCATGTAGACTAGTGGGGTGGCAGGTAGCCTAGTGGGGTGGCATGTAGACTAGTGACAGGTGGCAGGTAGCCTAGTGTGGGGTGGCAGGTAGCCTAGTGGGGTGGCAGGTAGCCGTGTGGGGTGGCAGGTAGCCTAGTGGGGTGGCAGGTAGCCTAGTCGGGTTGGCAGGTAAGGGGTGGCAGGTAGCCTAGTCGGGTGGCAGGTAGCCTAGTGGGGTGGCAGGTAGCCTAGTGGGGTGGCATGTAGACTAGTGGGGTGGCAGGTAGCCTAGTGGGGTGGCAGGTAGCCTAGTGGGGTGGCAGGTATCCTCGTGGGGTGGCAGGTAGCCGTGTGTGGGGTGGCAGGTAGCCTAGTGGGGTGGCAGGTAGCCGTGTGGGGTGGCAGGTAGCCTAGTGGGGTGGCAGGTAGCCGTGTGGGGTGGCATGTAGACTAGTGGGGTGGCATGTAGACTAGTGGGGTGGCAGGTAGCCTAGTGGGGTGGCAGGTAGCCTAGTGGGGGTGGCAGGTATCCTCGTGGGGTGGCAGGTAGCCTAGTGGGGTGGCAGGTAGCCTAGTGGGGTGGCAGGTAGCCGTGTGGGGTGGCAGGTAGCCTAGTGGGGTGGCAGGTAGCCGTGTGGGGTGGCAGGTAGCCTAGTGGGGTGGCAGGTAGCCTAGTCGTGGTGGCAGGTAGCCTAGTGGGGTAGCAGGTAGCCTAGTGGGGTGGCAGGTAGCCTAGTGGGGTGGCATGTAGACTAGTGGGGGGTGGCATGTAGACTAGTAAGGTGGCATGTAGACTAGTGGGGTGGCATGTAGACTAGTGGGGGTGGCATGTAGACTAGTGGGGGTGGCATGTAGACTAGTGGGGTGGGCATGGTAGACTAGTGGGTGGCAGGTAGACTAGTGGGGTGGCAGGTAGACTAGTGGGGTGGCATGTAGACTAGTGGGGTGGCATGTAGACTAGTGGGGTGGCATGTAGACTAGTGGGGTGGCATGTAGACTAGTGGGGTGGCATGTAGACTAGTGGGGTGGCAGGTAGACTAGTGGGGTGGCATGTAGACTAGTGGGGTGGCATGTAGACTAGTGGGGTGGCATGTAGACTAGTGGGGTGGCAGGTAGCCTAGTGGGGTGGCATGTAGACTAGTGGGGTGGCATGTAGACTAGTGGGGTGGCATGTAGACTAGTGGGGTGGCATGTAGTGGGTGGGCATGTAGAATAGTGGGGTGGCATGTAGAATAGTGGGGTGGCAGGTAGTCGGTTAGAGCGTTGGACTAGTAACGGTAAAGGGTGCACGTTCGAATCCCCGAGGTGACAAGGTA
The DNA here is from genome assembly GCF_002021735.2 of Oncorhynchus kisutch. Lineage (NCBI taxonomy): Eukaryota > Metazoa > Chordata > Actinopteri > Salmoniformes > Salmonidae > Oncorhynchus > Oncorhynchus kisutch. The sequence goes on along the minus strand of NW_022261984.1, from coordinate 12,116,640 downwards.
AACATCTGTCGTTCTGTCCCTGAACAAGGCAGTTAACCCACCGTTCCTAGACCAGTTAACCCACTGTTCCTAGACCAGTTAACCCACCGTTCCTAGACCAGTTAACCCACCGTCCCTAGACCAGTTAACCCACTGTTCCTAGACCAGTTAACCCACTGTTCCTAGACCAGTTAACCCACTGTTCCTAGACCAGTTAACCCACCGTTCCCCGGCAGGCCGTCATTGAAAATAAGACTTTGTTCTTAACTGACTTGCCTGGTTAAATAAAATAGTTAAATGCAGGTAGATCTAGGTGTACAGAACAGCTTCCTGTTGTCACAGCTGCATTGCGTTGTGTAATCTCGTTATCCTGTGGAGTCTTGACGATCACAAGGGTTGATTTTAAGAGTTGAACTAAACTGTGCCAGCAAGTATATTATGAATTCCAGGTTACATCAACTATGAATTCTTTATAATTGTCCTCTTTCCTCATTTCCCTCTTCCTCCTTCCTCTACTACTCTTCCTCCTCTTCTACCCTCATCCTCTTCCTCCCTCCTCCTATCCTCGACTAGCTCCTTCTCCTTCTACTCATCTCTCTTCCTCCCTCCTCCTTTCCTCTACTACTCTTCTCCTTCTACTTACATCTCTTTCCTCCCTCCTCCTTCCTCGTGCTCTCTCTTCTACTCATCCGTCTTCCTCTCTCTTCCCTCGATGCTCTTCCTCCTTCTACCTCGATCTCATTCCTCGCTCCTTCTCGACTGCTCTTCTACTTCTACTCATGCCTTTCCTCTCCTCTCCTCCTCGACTGCTCTTCTCCTCTACTCATCCTCTCTCCTCCTCCTTCCTTACTATACCTTACCCCTTTACTCATCATCTACCTCCCTCCCTCCTCCCTCGACTGCTCTTCCTCCTTCTACTCATCCTCTTCCTCCCTCCTCCTTCCTCGACTGCTCTTCCTCCTTCTATCTACTCATCCTCTTCCTCCCTCCTCCTTCCTCTACTACTCTTCCTCCCTCCTACTACCATCCTCTTCCTCCCTCCTCCTTCCTCGACGGCTCTTCCTCCTTCCTCTACTACTCTTCCTCCTTCTACTCATCCTCTTCCTCCCTCCTCCTTCCTCTGACTGCTCTTCCTCCTTCTACTCATCCTCTTCCTCCCTCCTCCTTCCTCCCTACTACTCTTCCCCCTTCTACTCTCATCCTCTCCTCCTCCCTCCTCCTCTCCTCCCTCCTCGCTGCTCTTCCTCTCTCTACTCATCCTCTTCCTCCCTCCTCCTTCCTCGACTGCTCTTCCTCCTTCTACTCATCCTCTTCCTCCCCCTCCTTCCTCGACTGCTCTTCTCCTTCTACTCATCCTCTTCCTCCCTCCTCCTTCCTCGACTGCTCTTCCTCCTTCTACTCATCCTCTTCCTCCCTCCTCCTTCCTCGACTCCCTTCCTCTTCTACTCATCCTCTTCCTCCCTCCTCCTTCCTCGACTGCGCTTCCTCTTCTACTCATCCTCTTCCTCCCTCCTCCTTCCCTCGACTGCTCTTCCTCCTTCTACTCATCCTCTTCCTCCCTCCTCCTTCCTCTACTACTCTTGCCTCCTTCTACTCATCCTCTCCTCCCTCCTTCCTTCCTCGTCTACTGCTCTTCCTCCTTCTACTCATCCTCTTCCTCCCTCCTCCTTCCTCGACTGCTCTTCCTCCTTCTACTGCATCCTCGTCCTCCCTCCTCCTTCCTCGACTGCTCTTCCTCCTTCTACTCATCCTCTTCCTCCCTCCTCCTTCCTCTACTACTCCTTCCTCCTTCTACTCATCCTCTTCCTCCCTCCTCCTTCCTCGACTGCTCTTCCTCCTTCTACTCATCCTCTTCCTTCCCTCCTCCTTCCTCGACTGCTCTTCCTCCTTCTACTCATCCTCTTCCTCCCTCCTCCTTCCTCTACTACTCTTCCTCCTTCTACTCATCCTCTTCCTCCCTCCTCCTTCCTCGACTGCTCTTCCTCCTTCCTCTACTACTCTTCCTCCTTCTACTCATCCTCTTCCTCCCTCCTCCTTCCTCGACTGCTCTTCCTCCTTCTACTCATCCTCTTCCTCCCTCCTCCTTCCTCTACTACTCTTCCTCCTTCTACTCATCCTCTTCCTCCCTCCTCCTTCCTCGACTGCTCTTCCTCCTTCTACTCATCCTCTTCCTCCCTCCTCCTTCCTCGACTGCTCTTCCTCCTTCTACTCATCCTCTTCCTCCCTCCTCCTTCCTCGACTGCTCTTCCTCCTTCTACTCATCCTCTTCCTCCCTCCTCCTTCCCGACTGCTCTTCCTCCTTCTACTCATCCTCTTCCTCCCTCCTCCTTCCTCTACTTACCCTTCCTCCTTCTACTCATCCTCTTCCTCCCTCCTCCTTCCTCGACTGCTCTTCCTCCTTCTACTCATCCTCTTCCTCCCTCCTCCTTCCTCGACTGCTCTTCCTCCTTCTACTCATCCTCTTCCTCCCTCCTTCCTTCCTCTCTACTACTCTTCCTCCTTCTACTCATCCTCTTCCTCCCTCCTCCTTCCTCGACTGCTCTTCCTCCTTCTACTCATCCTCTTCCTCCCTCCTCCTTCCTCGACTGCTCTTCCTCCTCCTTCTACTCATCCTCTTCCTCCCTCCTCCTTCCTCGACTGCTCTTCCTCCTTCCTCTACCTCCTTCTACTCATCCTCTTTCCTCCCTCCTCCTTCCTCTACTACTCTTCCTCCTTCTACTCGTCCTCTTCACGTCCACTGATCCCTCCCCCAACTGGGCGCAGACGTCAGTTCAACATTTAGTTGTGATTTACATTTTGGTGGAGGTTGTCAAGTAATATTAATTCAACCCAAAAAATGTCACCATGTCATATGGGTTTGAAAAGTTGGGTAACAAAAACTAAGAAGTGAGGACCTTTCACAAATCTAATCAGTTTTCCCATAATGATTAATAAACATTAAACATCATCACGTTGACGTTTTGGGCTAAAATGATCAACAACGTTGATTCAACCAGTTTTGTAACAGCGGATCTGTTCTGACGGTCAGGAGGTTACGTAGTGGAACAGAGGGTCTGTTCTTTACTCACACTCACACACACGCACGCACGCACGCACGCACGCACACACACACACACACACACACACACACACACACACACACACACACACACACACACACACACACACACACACACACACACACACACACACACACACACACACACACACACACACACACACACACACACACACACACACACACACACACACACCTCTCGACCGCAGCCCCTACCAACAACATTCCATTTTTCCATTTTCCATTTGAGTCATTTAGCAGACTCTCTTATCCAGAGAGACTTACAGTAGGGAGTATTTAGCAGACTCTCTTATCCAGAGAGACTTACAGTAGTGAGTAATTTAGCAGATTCTCTTACCCAGAGAGACAGACAGTAGGGAGTCATTTAGCAGACTCTCTTATCCAGAGAGACTTACAGTAGGGAGTCATTTAGCAGACTCTCTTATCCAGAGAGACTTACAGTAGTGGAGTCATTTAGCAGACTCTCTTACCCAGAGAGACTGACAGTAGTGAGTAATTTAGCAGACTCTCTTATCCAGAGAGACTGAAGGTAGTGAGTAATTTAGCAGACTCTCTTATCCAGAGACTTACAGTAGTGAGTTATTTAGCAGACTCTCTTATCCAGAGAGACTTACAGTAGGGAGTAATTTAGCAGACTCTCTTACCCAGAGAGACTGACAGTAGTGAGTAATTTAGCAGACTCTCTTATCCAGAGAGACTTACAGTAGTGAGTAATTTAGCAGACTCTCTTATCCAGAGACTTACAGTAGTGAGTTATTTAGCAGACTCTCTTATCCAGAGAGACTTACAGTAGTGAGTCATTTAGCAGACTTTCTTATCCAGAGAGACTTACAGTAGTGAGTAATTTAGCAGACTCTCTTATCCAGAGAGACTTACAGTAGTGAGTAATTTAGCAGACTCTCTTATCCAGAGAGACTGAAGGTAGTGAGTTATTTAGCAGACTCTCTTATCCAGAGACTTACAGTAGTGAGTCATTTAGCAGACTCTCTTATATAAATCAACTGATAAATCAACACGTAAATCTACTGATAAATCAACATAAATCAACACATAAATCAACAGATAAATCAACTGATAAATCAACTGATAAATCAACTGATAAATCACGTGTTCTTTACTCAAATATCAATGTGTCTGACCACTACGTTATTATTTTCATTAATAAAGACCTAAATCGTGATGGAACAGCTTACCTAATAAATGTCAGATTGACGTTAAAATATTAAGTACTCGTCATTTTAAGTATTTATTAATAAATCTATAATATAACTATCAAGGCCTCTTGTATACTACCAGCCTCTCTTCTCTCTTCCTCTCCTCTCTCCTCTCTTCCCTCTCCTCCTCTTTCCTCTCTCCTCTCTCCGCTCTCCTCTTCCTCTCCTCTCTCCTCTGCCTCTCTCCTCTCTCCTCCTCTTCCTCTCCCTCTCCCTCTCCTCTCTCCTCTCTTCCACTCTCCCTCTCCTCCTCTCCTCCTCTCTCCGCTCTTCCTCTCCTCTCTCCGCTCTTCCTCTCCTCTCTCCTCTCGTCCTCTCCTCTCCTCTCTTCCTCTTCCTCTCCTCTCTCCTCCTCCTCTCCTCTCTCCTCTCTTCCTCTCCCTCTCCTCTCTTCTCTCCTCTCTCCCTCTCCTCTCTCCTCTCTCCTCTCTCCTCTCTTCCTCCAGTCCACTCGCTCAACTCTTTTCCCTCTACTGTCCTGTCCTGACATTCACTATTTCTTCACTCTTTGTCCTCTAGCTCCACTCTCTACCCTCTCTACTGTCCTGACCCTCACTCTTTCTCCTCTCTCGACCCTCTTCCCATTCACTCCCCCTCTCTTCCCCCTCGTTCATTTCCACCCCACTCTCTTCCCCCTCGTTCATTTCCACCCCCCTCTCTTCCCCCTCGTTCATTTCCACTTCCCTCTCTCCCCCCTCGTCCATTTCCACCCCACTCTCTTCCCCCTCGTTCATTTCCACCTCCCTCTCGTCCAGTCTTCCTCCATTCCACCCAACTCTCTGCCCCATGCTCTGTCATTGAGCATCTTGGGAGTTTATGCACTGAGGTGTGTGTGTGTATGTGTGTATGTGTGTGTGTGTGTGTGCGTGCAGAGATGGTCGCATTCCACTGAGCTACCCCATCACACACACCGAGAGACAGAGAGAGAGAGAGAGAGCGAGAGAGAAGGACACAGAGGTAGAGAGTTGAGTAGAGAAGGGGAGTGAGTCTGATGAGTTTATAATTGTCCCTCGGTCACGTTTGTGTTTCTACACGGGGTTGTGACTCACTATAGACTGGCTCTGACAGGTTGGGGGCAGGGGGCCGTGTGTCTGTGTGGGAGTGACTGTGTCAGTGTGTGTTTGTTCTTTCGTGTGTAGTGTATGTGTAAGACAGGGAGAGAGATTGTGTGTCTGTGTGTGTGTGTGTGTGTGTGGTGTGTTTGTGTAAGTGTGTGTTCTTTTGTGTGTTTAAGACAGGGAGAGAGTGTCTGTATGTGTGTGTGTATGTTTTCAGCTCCTTTCTGCATGACTTGAAGTCTGTGTGTCCTCCCGTTGGTTTGACCTCGCAACCCCTCAGTGTCATCAGACAGAGGTCGTCGTCCCCGGCAACAGAAGGGAGGTTCCACGTCAATGTTGAGGTGACATTTGAGGGGGACTAGCGACTGGAGTGTATCCACAGTTAGTATAATTATCAATCATATGTATTTATTCAATCTAACCTTTTTAAGAAGCAGTTCCATTGAGAGGGATGAATATTTTCAACAACAAGGGAGATCTGTATCACAACAACAAGGGAGACCTGCATCACAACAACAAGGGATGCCCTGTATCACAACAACAAGGGAGATCTGCATCACAACAACAAGGGAGCCCTGCATCACAACAACAAGGGAGATCTGTATCACAACAACAAGGGATGCCCTGTATCACAACAACAAGGGAGATCTGTATCACAACAACAAGGGAGACCCTGCAACACAACAACAAGGGAGATCTGTATCACAACAACAAGGGAGCCCTGCATCACAACAACAAGGGAGCCCTGCATCACAACAACAAGGGATGCCCTGTATCACAACAACAAGGGATGCCCTGTATCACAACAACAAGGGATGCCCTGTATCACAACAGTAAGGGAGCCCTGCATGACAACAACAAGGGAGATCTGTATCACAACAACAAGGGAGATCCTGCATGACAACAACAAGGGAGATCTGTATCACAACAACAAGGGAGATCCTGCATGACAACAACAAGGGAGATCCTGCATGACAACAACAAGGGAGATCCTGCATGACAACAACAAGGGAGCCCCGCATCACAACAACAAGGGAGCCCTGCATCACAACAACAAGGGAGCCCTGCATCACAACAACAAGGGAGCCCTGCTTCACAACAACAAGGGAGCCCTGCATCACAACAACATGGGAGCCCTGCATCACAACAACAAGGGAGCCCTGCATCACAACAACAAGGGAGATCCTGCATGACAACAACAAGGGAGCCCTGCTTCACAACAACAAGGGAGCCCTGCATCACAACAACATGGGAGCCCTGCATCACAACAACAAGGGAGCCCTGCATCACAACAACAAGGGAGATCCTGCATGACAACAACAAGGGAGCCCTGCTTCACAACAACAACAACAAGGGAGTTCTGTATCACAAAAACCAGGGGGATCTGTATCACAACAACAAGGGAGCCCTGCATCACAACAACATGGGAGCCCTGCATCACAACAACAAGGGAGCCCTGCATCACAACAACAAGGGAGATCCTGCATGACAACAACAAGGGAGCCCTGCTTCACAACAACAAGGGAGCCCTGCATCACAACAACAAGGGAGCCCTGCATCACAACAACATGGGAGCCCTGCATCACAACAACAAGGGAGCCCTGCAACACAACAACACGGGAGCCCTGCATCACAACAACATGGGAGCCCTGCATCACAACAACAAGGGAGCCCTGCAACACAACAACAAGGGAACCCTGCATCACAACAACAAGGGAGCCCTGCATCACAACAACAAGGGGGCCCTGCAACACAACAACAAGGGAACCCTGCATCACAACAACAAGGGGGCCCTGCATCACAACAACACTCTACAATACAACCAGATGAGGCTCCTCAGAGGAGGAAGGGGAGGACCATCCTACTCAGAAATTTCAGAAATGTTTTAATAAAAGATAAAAGATAAAACTATACCAAATATCACGTCACCAAATAACTGATTATTATTGTTATAGGAGGCTCATGGTTCTCTTCCATAGACACACAGAGACAGATTTTTCTCAGTATTCTTTTTATTTCTTAGTTTAATGTGTGTACTCCCTGGTGTCCTGGGGGACCGTGTGTGTGTGTGTGTGTGTGTCCTCTAAAGACAGTTTTATGTTCTATTGATTAACTGACGGGGTGAGGGTCTCTAATGCCACAGAGATCTGATAGGATATCATCTAAAATACAAAGACAGAGACGAGAGAGAGAGAGAGAGAGGATGGAGAGGTGACAGGAGAGATAGAGAGAGGGGAGAGGATAGAGAGATAGGAGGGAGGAAAGAGAGAGACAGAGAGAGACACACAGACAGACACAGAGAGAGAGAGAGAGAGAGAGAGAGAGAGAGAGAGAGAGAGAGGAGAGAGAGAGAGAGAGAGAGAGAGAGAGAGAGAGAGAGAGAGAGAGAAGAGAGAGGAGAGAGAGAGAGGAGAGAGAGAGAGACAGACAGACAGACAGACAGACAGACAGACAGACAGACAGACAGACAGACAGACAGACAGACAGACAGACAGAGAGAGAGACAGAGAGAGACAGACAGACAGAGAGAGAGACAGAGAGAGACATAGAGAGAGAAGAATGAGGTGAGAGTCTTAACGGCTTTGTAGGACCATTTTTCAGTGCCATTCCCAGAGTGTGTGTATTTGTGTGTTTGCGTGAGTGTGATGACACAGCTCTTGTGTCTGATTAATTCATTGAGTGTCAGATCTATGACCTCACCCTTCCATTTACTGCAATATGATTCTCAGAGAAACACTACAGCCGGTCACTCAGGATCAAACGAACACACACACACACACACTCACACACACTCACACACACACACATGATAATGTGCCATTAATGTTCTCCATGTTATTGATCAATTAATCACTGGCTAAATGAGTGGAGGAGAGGAAGGAAAGGTAGAGGCTACGAAGGAAGGAAGGAAGAAGAAAGAAAGAAAGAAAGAAAGGAAGGAGGGAGGGAGGGAGGGAGGGAGGGAGGGAGGGAGGGAGGGAGGGAGGGAGGGAGGGAGGGAGGGAGGGAGGGAGAGGAAGGAAGGAAGGAAGGAGGAAAGGTAGAGGATAGGAAGGAAGGAAGGAAGGAAGGAAGGAAGGAAGGAAGGAAAGAAGGAAGGAAAGGTAGAAGATAGGAAGGAAGGAAAGAAGGAAGGGAGGGAGGGAGGGAGGGAGCGAGGGAGGGAGGGAGGGGGGGAGGGGAGGAAGAAGGGAAAGAAGGAGGAAGAAGGGAAAGAAGGAGGAAGGAAAGGTAGAAGATAGGAAGGAAGGAAAGAAGGAAGGAGGGAGGGAGGGAGGGGAGGAAAGGAGGGAGGAGAGGAAGGAGGAGGGGAGGAGAGGAAGGAGGGAGGGAGGAAGGAGGGAGGGGAGGAAGGAGGGAGGGAGGAGAGGAAGGAGGGAGGGGAGGAAGGAGGGAGGGAGGAGAGGAAGGAGGCAGGGGAGGAAGGAGGGAGGGAGGAGAGGAAAGAGGAGGGAGGGAGGGAGGGAGGGAGGGAGGGAGGGAGGGAGGGAGGGAGGAGAGGGGAGGGAGGAGAGGAGGGAGGGGAGGGAGGGAGGGAGGGAGGGAGGGAGGGGGAGGGAGGGAGGGAGGAGGGAGGAGGAGGGAGGAGAGGAGGGAGGGAGGAGAGGAAGGAGGGAGGGGAGTAATGAGGGAGGGAGGAGAGGAAGGAGGCAGGGGAGGAATGAGGGAGGAGGAGAGGAAGGAGGCAGGGGAGGAAGGAGGGAGGGAGGAGAGGAAGGAGGGGAGGGAGGCAGGGGTGTGTGTGTGTGTGTGTGTGTGTTGTGTGTGTGTGTGTGTGTGTGTGTGTGTGTGTGTGTGTGAGACAAGTCCCTCCTGACACGTAATATCCACTTCAGTTTCACACCAGCCAGTCGATACACGTCCATTAACGATAGATACGTTATCAAAGTACTCTCCTCCTTCTCTTCCTCCTTCTCTTCCTCCATCATCCCATCCATCCACCATCCCTCCATCCCTCCACCATCCCACCATCCCACCATCCCTCCACCATCCCTCCATCCCTCTACCATCCCTCCATCCCTCCGCCATCCCACCATCCCTCCATCCCTCCATCATTCCATCCCTCCATCCCCACCATCCCTCCACCATCCCTCCATAATCCCTCCATCCCTCCACCATCCCTCCATCCCTCCATCATCCCTCCATCATCCCTCCATCCCTCATCCCACCATCCCACCATCCCTCCACCATCCCTCCATCATCCCTCCATCTCTCCATCCCTCCATCATCCCTCCATCATCCCTCCATCCCTCCATCATCCCTCCATCCCTCCACCATCCCTCCATCCCTCCACCATCCCTCCACCGTCCCTCCATCCCTCCACCATCCCTCCACCGTCCCTCCATCATCCCTCCATCCCTCCACCATCCCTCCATCCCTCCACCATCCCTCCATCCCTCCATCATCCCTCCATCCCTCCACCGTCCCTCCACCATCCCTCCACCGTCCCTCCATCCCTCCATCATCCCTCCATCCCTCCATCATCCCTCCATCCCTCCACCGCCCCACCATCCCTCCACCGTCCCTCCATCATCCCTCCATCCCTCCACCATCCCTCCATCCCTCCACCATCCCTCCATCCCTCCATCATCCCTCCATCCCTCCACCGTCCCTCCACCATCCCTCCACCGTCCCTCCATCCCTCCATCATCCCTCCATCCCTCCATCATCCCTCCATCCCTCCACCGCCCCTCCATCCCTCCACCATCCCTCCACCGTCCCTCCATCCCTCCACCATCCCTCCATCCCTCCACCATCCCTCCGTCCCTCCGTCCCTCCACCATCCCTCCAGCCCTTCACCATCCCTCCATCCCTCCATCCCTCCATCATCCCTCCATCCCTCCACCATCCCTCCATCCCTCCACCATCCCTCCATCCCTCCACCATCCCTCCATCCCTCCATCCCTCCGTCCCTCCGTCCCTCCATCATCCCTCCATCATCCCTCCATCCCTCCACCATCCCACCATCCCTCCACCATCCCTCCACCATCCACCATCCCTCCATCCCTCCACCATCCCTCCATCCCTCCACCATCCCTCCATCCCTCTTCTCTCCTCTGGGTATAGACAGTAGGGTTGAGGGCTCTAGTTCTGTCTGTCCTGGCACACTGTAAATCCCAGAACATCTCTTCAGCCTGTAGTTCTGTCTGTCAGAACATCTCTTCAGCCCTGTAGTTCTGTCTGTCAGAACATCTTTTCAGCCCTGTAGTTCTGTCTGTCAGAACATCTCTTCAGCCCTGTAGTTCTCTGTCTGTCCTGACACACTGTAAACACCAGAACATCTCTTCAGCCCTGTAGTTCTGTCTGTCAGAACATCTCTACAGCCCTGTATTTCTGTCTGTCAGAACATCTCTTCAGCCCTGTAGTTCTGTCTGTCAGAACATCTCTTCAGCCCTGTAGTTCTGTCTGTCAGAACATCTCTTCAGCCCTGTAGTTCTGTCTGTCAGAACATCTCTTCAGCCCTGTAGTTCTCTGTCTGTCCTGACACACTGTAAACCCACAGAACATCTCTTCAGCCCTGTAGTTCTGTCTGTCCTGACACACTGTAAACACCAGAACATCTCTTCAGCCCTGTAGTTCTGTCTGTCAGAACATCTCTTCAGCCCTGTAGTTCTCTGTCTGTCCTGACACACTGTAAACCCACAGAACATCTCTTCAGCCCTGTAGTTCTGTCTGTCCTGACACACTGTAAACACCAGAACATCTCTTCAGCCCTGTAGTTCTGTCTGAACATCTCTTCAGCCCTGTAGTTCTGTCTGTCAGAACATCTCTTCAGCCCTGTAGTTCTGTCTGTCAGAACATCTCTACAGCCCTGTAGTTCTGTCTGTCAGAACATCTCTACAGCCCTGTAGTTCTGTCTGTCAGAACATCTCTTCAGCCCTGTAGTTCTGTCAGAACATCTCTTCAGCCCTGTAGTTCTGTCAGAACATCTCTTCAGCCCTGTAGTTCTGTCTGTCCTGACACACTGTAAACCCCCAGAACATCTCTTCTATGCTCGCTTCGAGGCAAGTAGCACTGAAACATGCATGAGTGCACCAGCTGTTCTGACTGTGTGATCACGCTCTCTGCGGCTGATGTGAGTAAGATCTTTAAACAGGTCAACATGCACAAGGCCACAAGGCCAGATGGATTACCAGGACGTGTACTCCGAGCATGCGCAGACCAACTGGCAAGTGTCTTCACTGACATTTTCAACCACTCCCTGTCTGAGTCCGTAACACCAACACGTTTCAAGCAGACCACCATAGTCCCTGTGCCCAAGAACACTAAGGTAACCTGCCTAAATGACAACCAACCTGTAGCACTCACATCTGTAGCCATGAAATGCTTTGAAAGGCTGGTCACACCTCACATCAACACCATTTTCCCAGAAAACCTAGACCCACTCCAATTTGCATACCACACTAACAGATACACAGATTATGCAATCTCTATTGCACCCCACACTGCCCCTTCCCAACCTGGACAAAAGGAAAACCTATTTGAGAATGATATTCATTGACTACAGCTCAGCGTTCAATACCATAGTGCCCTCAAAGCTCATCACTAAGCTAAGGAACCTGGGACTAAACACCTCCCTCTGTAACTGGATCCTGGACTTCCTGACAGAAAAACCTCCAGGTGGTAAGGGTAGGCAACAACACATCTGCCACGCTGATCGTCAACACAGGGGACCCTCAGGGGTGTGTGCTCTGTCCCCTCCTGTATTTTTTCTTAAAACTTCATGGTTGGTTAAGGGCTTGGAAGTAAGCATTTCACTATGAGGTCCACACCTGTTGTATTCAGCATTTCACTATGAGGTCCACACCTGTTGTATTCAGCATTTCACTATAAGGTCCACACCTGTAACTTCTGATCTGATTTGATATGTTCGATGGGGTGCAAGTCCGGGCTCTGGTTGGGCCACTCAATGACATTCAGAGACTTTTCCCAAAGCCACTCCTGTATTGTCTTGGCTGTGTGCTTAGGATCGTTGACCTCTTGGATTGTGAACTTCCTCCCCAGTCTGAGGTCCTGAGCGCTCTGGGGCAGGTTTTCATCAAGGATCACCAGACGTTTCCTCCAGACATGACGCTTTGCATTCAGGCCAAAGAATTCAATCTTGGTTTCATCAGATCAGAGAATCTTGTTTATCATGGTTTGAGAGTCCTTTAGGTGCCCTTTGGCAAACTCCAAATGGGCTGCCAGCTCTAGGAAGAGTCTGGGTCGTTCCAAACTTCTTCCAATTAGAGTGATGGAGGCCACTGTGTTCTTGGGGAACTTCAATGCTGCAGACATGTTTTGGTACCCTTCCCCAGATCTGTGCCTCGACACAATCCTGTCTCAGAGCTCTACGGACAATTCCTTCGAACTCATTGCCTGTTTTTTGCTCTGACATGCACTGTCAACTGTGGGACCTTTATACAGACAGGTGTGTGCCTTTCCAAATCATGTCCAATCAATTGAATTTACCACAGGTGGACTCAAATCAAGTTGTAGAAACATCTCAAGGATGATCAATGGAAACAGGATGCAGCTGAGCTCAATTTAGAGTCTCATAGTGAAGGATCTGAATACTTATGTAAATAGGGTTTTACATATGCAAAAAATGCCTTAAAACCTATTTTCACTTTGTCATTATAGGGTATTGTGATGTCATTATGGGTTATTGTGGTGTCATTATAGGGTATTGTGATGTCATCATGGGGTATTGTGATGTCATCATGGGGTATTGTGATGTCATTATGTCATTATGGGTTATTGTGATGTCATCATGGGGTATTGTGATGTCATCATGGGGTATTGTGATGTCATCATGGGGTATTGTGATGTCATTATGTCATTATGGGTTATTGTGATGTCATCATGGGGGTATTGTGAAGTCGTTATGGGGAATAATTTTTTTTCAAATTTAATCTGCATTGTTGAGCTTGTAAGTGAGCATTTCATTGTAAGGTATTCGGCGCATGTGACAAATAGAATCTGAAATCCCTGTATAGTACTATAGTACTGGTGTTGTATAATGGACAGACACTGAGATCCCTGTATAGTACTATAGTACTGGTGTTGTATAATGGACAGACACTGAGATCCCTGTATAGTACTATAGTACTGGTGTTGTATAATGGACAGACACTGAGATCCCTGTATAGTACTATAGTACTGGTGTTGTATAATGGACAGACACTGAGATCCCTGTATAGTACTATAGTACTGGTGTTGTATAATGGACAGACACTGAGATCCCTGTATAGTACTATAGTACTGGTGTTGTATAATGGACAGACACTGAGATCCCTGTATAGTACTGGTGTTGTATAATGGACAGACACTGAGATCCCTGTATAGTACTGGTGTTGTATAATGGACAGACACTGAGATCCCTGTATAGTACTATAGTACTGGTGTTGTATAATGGACAGACACTGAGATCCCTGTATAGTACTATAGTACTGGTGTTGTATAATGGACAGACACTGAGATCCCTGTATAGTACTGGTGTTGTATAATGGACAGACACTGAGATCCCTGTATAGTACTGGTGTTGTATAATGGACAGACACTGAGATCCCTGTATAGTACTATAGTACTGGTGTTGTATAATGGACAGACACTGAGATCCCTGTATAGTACTATAGTACTGGTGTTGTATAATGGACAGACACTGAGATCCCTGTATAGTACTGGTGTTGTATAATGAACAGACACTGAGATCCCTGTATAGTACTATAGTACTGGTGTTGTATAATGGACAGACACTGAGATCCCTGTATAGTACTGGTGTTGTATAATGAACAGACACTGAGATCCCTGTATAGTACTATAGTACTGGTGTTGTATAATGGACAGACACTGAGATCCCTGTATAGTACTATAGTACTGGTGTTGTACAGTGGACAGACACTGAGATCCCTGTATAGTACTATAGTACTGGTGTTGTATAATGGACAGACACTGAGATCCCTGTATAGTACTGGTGTTGTATAATGGACAGACACTGAGATCCCTGTATAGTACTATAGTACTGGTGTTGTATAATGGACAGACACTGAGATCCCTGTATAGTACTGGTGTTGTATAATGGACAGACACTGAGATCCGTGTATAGTACTGGTGTTGTATAATGAACAGACACTGAGATCCCTGTATAGTACTATAGTACTGGTGTTGTATAATGGACAGACACTGAGATCCCTGTATAGTACTATAGTACTGGTGTTGTATAATGGACAGACACTGAGATCCCTGTATAGTACTATAGTACTGGTGTTGTATAATGGACAGACACTGAGATCCCTGTATAGTACTGGTGTTGTATAATGAACAGACACTGAGATCCCTGTATAGTACTATAGTACTGGTGTTGTATAATGGACAGACACTGAGATCCCTGTATAGTACTATAGTACTGGTGTTGTATAATGGACAGACACTGAGATCCCTGTATAGTACTATAGTACTGGTGTTGTATAATGGACAGACACTGAGATCCTGTATAGTACTATAGTACTGGTGTTGTATAATGGACAGACACTGAGATCCCTGTATAGTACTATAGTACTGGTGTTGTATAATGGACAGACACTGAGATCCCTGTATAGTACTGGTGTTGTATAATGGACAGACACTGAGATCCCTGTATAGTACTGGTGTTGTATAATGGACAGACACTGAGATCCCTGTATAGTACTATAGTACTGGTGTTGTATAATGGACAGACACTGAGATCCCTGTATAGTACTATAGTACTGGTGTTGTATAATGGACAGACACTGAGATCCCTGTATAGTACTATAGTACTGGTGTTGTATAATGGACAGACACTGAGATCCCTGTATAGTACTGGTGTTGTATAATGGACAGACACTGAGATCCCTGTATAGTACTGGTGTTGTATAATGGACAGACACTGAGATCCCTGTATAGTACTATAGTACTGGTGTTGTATAATGGACAGACACTGAGATCCCTGTATAGTACTATAGTACTGGTGTTGTATAATGGACAGACACTGAGATCCCTGTATAGTACTATAGTACTGGTGTTGTATAATGGACAGACACTGAGATCCCTGTATAGTACTATAGTACTGGTGTTGTATAATGGACAGACACTGAGATCCCTGTATAGTACTATAGTACTGGTGTTGTATAATGGACAGACACTGAGATCCCTGTATAGTACTATAGTACTGGTGTTGTATAATGGACAGACACTGAGATCCCTGTATAGTACTGGTGTTGTATAATGGACAGACACTGAGATCCCTGTATAGTACTGGTGTTGTATAGTGGACAGACACTGAGATCCCTGTATAGTACTATAGTACTGGTGTTGTATAATGGACAGACACTGAGATCCCTGTATAGTACTATAGTACTGGTGTTGTATAATGGACAGACACTGAGATCCCTGTATAGTACTGGTGTTGTATAATGAACAGACACTGAGATCCCTGTATAGTACTATAGTACTGGTGTTGTATAGTGGACAGACACTGAGATCCCTGTATAGTACTATAGTACTGGTGTTGTATAATGGACAGACACTGAGATCCCTGTATAGTACTATAGTACTGGTGTTGTATAATGGACAGACACTGAGATCCCTGTATAGTACTATAGTACTGGTGTTGTATAATGGACAGACACTGAGATCCCTGTATAGTACTATAGTACTGGTGTTGTATAATGAACAGACACTGAGATCCCTGTATAGTACTGGTGTTGTATAATGGACAGACACTGAGATCCCTGTATAGTACTGGTGTTGTATAATGGACAGACACTGAGATCCCTGTATAGTACTATAGTACTGGTGTTGTATAATGGACAGACACTGAGATCCCTGTATAGTACTATAGTACTGGTGTTGTATAATGGACAGACACTGAGATCCCTGTATAGTACTATAGTACTGGTGTTGTATAATGGACAGACACTGAGATCCCTGTATAGTACTGGTGTTGTATAATGAACAGACACTGAGATCCCTGTATAGTACTATAGTACTGGTGTTGTATAATGGACAGACACTGAGATCCCTGTATAGTACTATAGTACTGGTGTTGTATAATGGACAGACACTGAGATCCCTGTATAGTACTGGTGTTGTATAATGAACAGACACTGAGATCCCTGTATAGTACTATAGTACTGGTGTTGTATAATGGACAGACACTGAGATCCCTGTATAGTACTGGTGTTGTATAATGGACAGACACTGAGATCCCTGTATAGTACTATAGTACTGGTGTTGTATAATGGACAGACACTGAGATCCCTGTATAGTACTATAGTACTGGTGTTGTATAATGAACAGACACTGAGATCCCTGTATAGT
>NW_022261984.1:12084988-12094988 GCF_002021735.2 Oncorhynchus kisutch | reverse complement strand
GTCAGACTGATAAGTGGTTAGGAAGAGTGTCAGACTGAGAGCTGGGTTAGGAGACTCAAGAGTCAGAGTGATATTAATAGTAGAACTGGAGGATAATAGTTATAGTAGAACTGGAGGATATTATATAGTAGACGCTGGTAGGATATTATATAGGTAGAACTGGAGATTATATAGTAGAATGGAGTATTATATAGTTAGACTGGAGGATATTAATAGTAGAACTGGAGGATATTATATAGTCAGAACTGGAGGATATTATATAGTAGAACTGGAGGATATTATATATATAGTAGAACTGGAGGATATTATATAGTAGAACTGGAGGATATTATATATATAGTAGAACTGGAGGATATTATATAGTAGAACTGGAGGATATTATATAGTAGAACTGGAGGATATTATATATATAGTAGAACTGGAGGATATTATATAGTAGAACTGGAGGATATTATATATATAGTAGAACTGGAGGATATTATATAGTAGAACTGGAGGATATTATATATATAGTAGAACTAGAGGATATTATATATATAGTAGAACTGGAGGATATTATATATATAGTAGAACTGGAGGATATTATATAGTAGAACTGGAGGATATTATATAGTAGAACTGGAGGATATTATATAGTAGAACTGGAGGATATTATATATATAGTAGAACTGGAGGATATTATATATATAGTAGAACTGGAGGATATTATATAGTAGAACTGGAGGATATTATATAGTAGAACTGGAGGATATTATATAGTAGAACTGGAGGATATTATATAGTAGAACTGGAGGATATTATATAGTAGAACTGGAGGATATTATATAGTAGAACTGGAGGATATTATATAGTAGAACTGGAGGATATTATATAGTAGAACTGGAGGATATTATATAGTAGAACTGGAGGATATTATATATATAGTAGAACTGGGGGATATTATATAGTAGAACTGGAGGATATTATATATATAGTAGAACTGGAGGATATTATATAGTAGAACTGGAGGATATTATATAGTAGAACTGGAGGATATTATATAGTAGAACTGGAGGATATTATATATATAGTAGAACTGGAGGATATTATATATATAGTAGAACTGGAGGATATTATATAGTAGAACTGGAGGATATTATATAGTAGAACTGGAGGATATTATATATATAGTAGAACTGGAGGATATTATATATATAGTAGAACTGGAGGATATTATATAGTAGAACTGGAGGATATTATATAGTAGAACTGGAGGATATTATATAGTAGAACTGGAGGATATTATATATATAGTAGAACTGGAGGATATTATATAGTAGAACTGGAGGATATTATATATATAGTAGAACTGGAGGATATTATATATATAGTAGAACTGGAGGATATTATATAGTAGAACTGGAGGATATTATATAGTAGAACTGGAGGATATTATATATATAGTAGAACTGGAGGATATTATATAGTAGAACTGGAGGATATTATATATATAGTAGAACTGGAGGATATTATATAGTAGAACTGGAGGATATTATATATATAGTAGAACTGGAGGATATTATATAGTAGAACTGGAGGATATTATATAGTAGAACTGGAGGATATTATATATATAGTAGAACTGGGGGATATTATATAGTAGAACTGGAGGATATTATATAGTAGAACTGGAGGATATTATATAGTAGAACTGGAGGATATTATATAGTAGAACTGGAGGATATTATATAGTAGAACTGGAGGATATTATATAGTAGAACTGGAGGATATTATATAGTAGAACTGGAGGATATTATATAGTAGAACTGGAGGATAATATATATATAGTAGAACTGGGGGATATTATATAGTAGAACTGGAGGATATTATATAGTAGAACTGGAGGATATTATATAGTAGAACTGGAGGATATTATATATATAGTAGAACTGGAGGATATTATATATATAGTAGAACTGGAGGATATTATATAGTAGAACTGGAGGATATTATATAGTAGAACTGGAGGATATTATATAGTAGAACTGGAGGATATTATATAGTAGAACTGGAGGATATTATATATATAGTAGAACTGGAGGATATTATATAGTAGAACTGGAGGATATTATATAGTAGAACTGGAGGATATTATATAGTAGAACTGGAGGATATTATATATATAGTAGAACTGGAGGATATTATATAGTAGAACTGGAGGATATTATATATATAGTAGAACTGGAGGATATTATATAGTAGAACTGGAGGATATTATATATATAGTAGAACTGGAGGATATTATATAGTAGAACTGGAGGATATTATATAGTAGAACTGGAGGATATTATATATATAGTAGAACTGGAGGATATTATATATAGAGTAGAACTGGAGGATATTATATAGTAGAACTGGAGGATATTATATAGTAGAACTGGAGGATATTATATATATGGTAGAACTGGAGGATATTATATATATAGTAGAACTGGAGGATATTATATAGTAGAACTGGAGGATATTATATAGTAGAACTGGAGGATATTATATAGTAGAACTGGAGGATATTATATATATAGTAGAACTGGAGGATATTATATAGTAGAACTGGAGGATATTATATAGTAGAACTGGAGGATATTATATAGTAGAACTGGAGGATATTATATATATAGTAGAACTGGAGGATATTATATATATAGTAGAACTGGAGGATATTATATAGTAGAACTGGAGGATATTATATAGTAGAACTGGAGGATATTATATATATAGTAGAACTGGAGGATATTATATAGTAGAACTGGAGGATATTATATAGTAGAACTGGAGGATATTATATAGTAGAACTGGAGGATATTATATATATAGTAGAACTGGAGGATATTATATAGTAGAACTGGAGGATATTATATATATAGTAGAACTGGAGGATATTATATATATAGTAGAACTGGAGGATATTATATAGTAGAACTGGAGGATATTATATATATAGTAGAACTGGAGGATATTATATAGTAGAACTGGAGGATATTATATAGTAGAACTGGAGGATATTATATATATAGTAGAACTGGAGGGTATTATATATATAGTAGAACTGGAGGATATTATATAGTAGAACTGGAGGATATTATATATATAGTAGAACTGGAGGATATTATATAGTAGAACTGGAGGATATTATATAGTAGAACTGGAGGATATTATATAGTAGAACTGGAGGATATTATATATATAGTAGAACTGGAGGATATTATATAGTAGAACTGGAGGATATTATATATATAGTAGAACTGGAGGATATTATATATATAGTAGAACTGGAGGATATTATATAGTAGAACTGGAGGATATTATATATATAGTAGAACTGGAGGATATTATATAGTAGAACTGGAGGATATTATATAGTAGAACTGGAGGATATTATATATATAGTAGAACTGGAGGGTATTATATATATAGTAGAACTGGAGGATATTATATAGTAGAACTGGAGGATATTATATATATAGTAGAACTGGAGGATATTATATAGTAGAACTGGAGGATATTATATAGTAGAACTGGAGGATATTATATAGTAGAACTGGAGGATATTATATATATAGTAGAACTGGAGGATATTATATATATAGTAGAACTGGAGGATATTATATAGTAGAACTGGAGGATATTATATAGTAGAACTGGAGGATATTATATATATAGTAGAACTGGAGGATATTATATATATAGTAGAACTGGAGGATATTATATATATAGTAGAACTGGAGGATATTATATAGTAGAACTGGAGGATATTATATAGTAGAACTGGAGGATATTATATAGTAGAACTGGAGGATATTATATATATAGTAGAACTGGAGGATATTATATATATAGTAGAACTGGAGGATATTATATAGTAGAACTGGAGGATATTATATAGTAGAACTGGAGGATATTATATATATAGTAGAACTGGAGGATATTATATAGTAGAACTGGAGGATATTATATAGTAGAACTGGAGGATATTATATAGTAGAACTGGAGGATATTATATATATAGTAGAACTGGAGGATATTATATAGTAGAACTGGAGGATATTATATATATAGTAGAACTGGAGGATATTATATATATAGTAGAACTGGAGGATATTATATAGTAGAACTGGAGGATATTATATATATAGTAGAACTGGAGGATATTATATAGTAGAACTGGAGGATATTATATATATAGTAGAACTGGAGGATATTATATAGTAGAACTGGAGGATATTATATAGTAGAACTGGAGGATATTATATATATAGTAGAACTGGAGGATATTATATATATAGTAGAACTGGAGGATATTATATAGTAGAACTGGAGGATATTATATAGTAGAACTGGAGGATATTATATAGTAGAACTGGAGGATATTATATAGTAGAACTGGAGGATATTATATATATAGTAGAACTGGAGGATATTATATATATAGTAGAACTGGAGGATATTATATAGTAGAACTGGAGGATATTATATAGTAGAACTGGAGGATATTATATAGTAGAACTGGAGGATATTATATAGTAGAACTGGAGGATATTATATATATAGTAGAACTGGAGGATATTATATATATAGTAGAACTGGAGGATATTATATATATAGTAGAACTGGAGGATATTATATAGTAGAACTGGAGGATATTATATAGTAGAACTGGAGGATATTATATATATAGTAGAACTGGAGGATATTATATAGTAGAACTGGAGGATATTATATAGTAGAACTGGAGGATATTATATAGTAGAACTGGAGGATATTATATAGTAGAACTGGAGGATATTATATAGTAGAACTGGAGGATATTATATATATAGTAGAACTGGAGGATATTATATATATAGTAGAACTGGAGGATATTATATAGTAGAACTGGAGGATATTATATAGTAGAACTGGAGGATATTATATAGTAGAACTGGAGGATATTATATAGTAGAACTGGAGGATATTATATATATAGTAGAACTGGAGGATATTATATAGTAGAACTGGAGGATATTATATAGTAGAACTGGAGGATATTATATATATAGTAGAACTGGAGGATATTATATATATAGTAGAACTGGAGGATATTATATAGTAGAACTGGAGGATATTATATAGTAGAACTGGAGGATATTATATATATAGTAGAACTGGAGGATATTATATAGTAGAACTGGAGGATATTATATATATAGTAGAACTGGAGGATATTATATAGTAGAACTGGAGGATATTATATATATAGTAGAACTGGAGGATATTATATAGTAGAACTGGAGGATATTATATAGTAGAACTGGAGGATATTATATAGTAGAACTGGAGGATATTATATATATAGTAGAACTGGAGGATATTATATAGTAGAACTGGAGGGTATTATATATATAGTAGAACTGGAGGATATTATATAGTAGAACTGGAGGATATTATATATATAGTAGAACTGGAGGATATTATATAGTAGAACTGGAGGATATTATATAGTAGAACTGGAGGATATTATATAGTAGAACTGGAGGATATTATATATATAGTAGAACTGGAGGATATTATATAGTAGAACTGGAGGATATTATATATATAGTAGAACTGGAGGATATTATATATATAGTAGAACTGGAGGATATTATATAGTAGAACTGGAGGATATTATATAGTAGAACTGGAGGATATTATATAGTAGAACTGGAGGATATTATATAGTAGAACTGGAGGATATTATATATATAGTAGAACTGGAGGATATTATATATATAGTAGAACTGGAGGATATTATATATATAGTAGAACTGGAGGATATTATATAGTAGAACTGGAGGATATTATATAGTAGAACTGGAGGATATTATATATATAGTAGAACTGGAGGATATTATATATATAGTAGAACTGGAGGATATTATATAGTAGAACTGGAGGATATTATATAGTAGAACTGGAGGATATTATATAGTAGAACTGGAGGATATTATATAGTAGAACTGGAGGATATTATATAGTAGAACTGGAGGATATTATATAGTAGAACTGGAGGATATTATATATATAGTAGAACTGGAGGATATTATATAGTAGAACTGGAGGATATTATATAGTAGAACTGGAGGATATTATATATATAGTAGAACTGGAGGATATTATATAGTAGAACTGGAGGATATTATATAGTAGAACTGGAGGATATTATATAGTAGAACTGGAGGATATTATATAGTAGAACTGGAGGATATTATATAGTAGAACTGGAGGATATTATATATATAGTAGAACTGGAGGATATTATATAGTAGAACTGGAGGATATTATATAGTAGAACTGGAGGATATTATATATATAGTAGAACTGGAGGATATTATATAGTAGAACTGGAGGATATTATATATATAGTAGAACTGGAGGATATTATATATATAGTAGAACTGGAGGATATTATATAGTAGAACTGGAGGATATTATATAGTAGAACTGGAGGATATTATATATATAGTAGAACTGGAGGATATTATATAGTAGAACTGGAGGATATTATATAGTAGAACTGGAGGATATTATATAGTAGAACTGGAGGATATTATATAGTAGAACTGGAGGATATTATATATATAGTAGAACTGGAGGATATTATATATATAGTAGAACTGGAGGATATTATATAGTAGAACTGGAGGATATTATATAGTAGAACTGGAGGATATTATATAGTAGAACTGGAGGATATTATATATATAGTAGAACTGGAGGATATTATATAGTAGAACTGGAGGATATTATATAGTAGAACTGGAGGGTATTATATATATAGTAGAACTGGAGGATATTATATATATAGTAGAACTGGAGGATATTATATAGTAGAACTGGAGGATATTATATATATAGTAGAACTGGAGGGTATTATATAGTAGAACTGGAGGATATTATATAGTAGAACTGGAGGGTATTATATATATAGTAGAACTGGAGGATATTATATATATAGTAGAACTGGAGGATATTATATAGTAGAACTGGAGGATATTATATATATAGTAGAACTGGAGGATATTATATAGTAGAACTGGAGGATATTATATAGTAGAACTGGAGGATATTATATATATAGTAGAACTGGAGGATATTATATATATAGTAGAACTGGAGGATATTATATAGTAGAACTGGAGGATATTATATATATAGTAGAACTGGAGGATATTATATAGTAGAACTGGAGGATATTATATATATAGTAGAACTGGAGGATATTATATATATAGTAGAACTGGAGGATATTATATAGTAGAACTGGAGGATATTATATATATAGTAGAACTGGAGGATATTATATATAGTAGAACTGGAGGATATTATATAGTAGAACTGGAGGATATTATATAGTAGAACTGGAGGATATTATATATATAGTAGAACTGGAGGATATTATATAGTAGAACTGGAGGATATTATATAGTAGAACTGGAGGATATTATATATATAGTAGAACTGGAGGATATTATATATATAGTAGAACTGGAGGATATTATATAGTAGAACTGGAGGATATTATATAGTAGAACTGGAGGATATTATATAGTAGAACTGGAGGGTATTATATATATAGTAGAACTGGAGGATATTATATATATAGTAGAACTGGAGGATATTATATATATAGTAGAACTGGAGGATATTATATAGTAGAACTGGAGGATATTATATATATAGTAGAACTGGAGGATATTATATAGTAGAACTGGAGGATATTATATAGTAGAACTGGAGGATATTATATATATAGTAGAACTGGAGGATATTATATAGTAGAACTGGAGGATATTATATAGTAGAACTGGAGGATATTATATATAGTAGAACTGGAGGGTATTATATATATAGTAGAACTGGAGGATATTATATATATAGTAGAACTGGAGGATATTATATAGTAGAACTGGAGGATATTATATATATAGTAGAACTGGAGGATATTATATAGTAGAACTGGAGGATATTATATATATAGTAGAACTGGAGGATATTATATATATAGTAGAACTGGAGGATATTATATAGTAGAACTGGAGGATATTATATAGTAGAACTGGAGGATATTATATATATAGTAGAACTGGAGGGTATTATATATATAGTAGAACTGGAGGATATTATATAGTAGAACTGGAGGATATTATATAGTAGAACTGGAGGATATTATATAGTAGAACTGGAGGATATTATATAGTAGAACTGGAGGATATTATATAGTAGAACTGGAGGATATTATATAGTAGAACTGGAGGATATTATATAGTAGAACTGGAGGATATTATATAGTAGAACTGGAGGATATTATATATATAGTAGAACTGGAGGATATTATATATATAGTAGAACTGGAGGATATTATATAGTAGAACTGGAGGATATTATATAGTAGAACTGGAGGATATTATATATATAGTAGAACTGGAGGATATTATATATATAGTAGAACTGGAGGATATTATATAGTAGAACTGGAGGATATTATATAGTAGAACTGGAGGATATTATATAGTAGAACTGGAGGATATTATATAGTAGAACTGGAGGATATTATATAGTAGAACTGGAGGATATTATATATATAGTAGAACTGGAGGATATTATATAGTAGAACTGGAGGATATTATATATATAGTAGAACTGGAGGATATTATATATATAGTAGAACTGGAGGATATTATATATATAGTAGAACTGGAGGATATTATATAGTAGAACTGGAGGATATTATATAGTAGAACTGGAGGATATTATATAGTAGAACTGGAGGATATTATATAGTAGAACTGGAGGATATTATATATATAGTAGAACTGGAGGATATTATATAGTAGAACTGGAGGATATTATATAGTAGAACTGGAGGATATTATATATATAGTAGAACTGGAGGATATTATATAGTAGAACTGGAGGATATTATATATATAGTAGAACTGGAGGATATTATATATATAGTAGAACTGGAGGATATTATATATATAGTAGAACTGGAGGATATTATATAGTAGAACTGGAGGATATTATATAGTAGAACTGGAGGATATTATATATATAGTAGAACTGGAGGATATTATATAGTAGAACTGGAGGATATTATATAGTAGAACTGGAGGATATTATATATATAGTAGAACTGGAGGATATTATATATATAGTAGAACTGGAGGATATTATATAGTAGAACTGGAGGATATTATATAGTAGAACTGGAGGATATTATATATATAGTAGAACTGGAGGATATTATATAGTAGAACTAGAGGATATTATATATATAGTAGAACTGGAGGATATTATATAGTAGAACTGGAGGATATTATATATATAGTAGAACTGGAGGATATTATATATATAGTAGAACTGGAGGATATTATATATATAGTAGAACTGGAGGATATTATATAGTAGAACTGGAGGATATTATATATATAGTAGAACTGGAGGATATTATATATATAGTAGAACTGGAGGATATTATATAGTAGAACTGGAGGATATTATATATATAGTAGAACTGGAGGATATTATATAGTAGAACTGGAGGATATTATATAGTAGAACTGGAGGATATTATATATATAGTAGAACTGGAGGATATTATATATATAGTAGAACTGGAGGATATTATATAGTAGAACTGGAGGATATTATATATATAGTAGAACTGGAGGATATTATATATATAGTAGAACTGGAGGATATTATATAGTAGAACTGGAGGATATTATATAGTAGAACTGGAGGGTATTATATATATAGTAGAACTGGAGGATATTATATATATAGTAGAACTGGAGGATATTATATATATAGTAGAACTGGAGGATATTATATATATAGTAGAACTGGAGGATATTATATAGTAGAACTGGAGGATATTATATAGTAGAACTGGAGGATATTATATAGTAGAACTGGAGGATATTATATAGTAGAACTG
>NW_022261984.1:12026602-12074888 GCF_002021735.2 Oncorhynchus kisutch | reverse complement strand
TCATCTCCTCTGTTCCTATACATGTTCATCTCTCTGTCCTATATGTCCTATCATGTCATCTCTCTGTCCTATCACAGTCTAATCTCTCTGTCCTATCACAGCATCTCTCTGTCCTATCATGTTCATCTCTTCTGTCATATCATGTTCATGCTCTCTGTCCTATCATGTTCATCTCTCTGTCCTATCACAACATCTCTCTGTCCTATCACAGCATATCTCTGTCCTATCACAGCATCTCTCTGTCCTATCACAGCATATATCTGTCCTATCTCTTTCTGTCTGTCCTATCACAGCATCTCTCTGTCCTATCACAGCATCTCTCTGTCCTATCTCTTTGTCTGTCCTATCACAACATCTCTCTGTCCTATCACAGCATATCTCTGTCCTATCACAGCATCTCTCTGTCCTCTCTTTCTGTCTGTCCTATCACAGCATCTCTCTGTCCTATCACAGCATCTCTCTGTCCTATCATGTTCATCTCTCTGTCCCATCATGTTCATCTCTCTGTCCTATCACAGCATCTCTCTGTCCCATCACAGCATCTCTCTGTCCTATCACAGCATCTCTATGTCCTATCACAGCATCTCTCTGTCCTATCACAACATCTCTCTGTCCTATCACAGCATCTATGTGTCCTATCACAACATCTCTCTGTCCTATCTCTTTGTCTGTCCTATCACAGCATCTCTCTGTCCTATCACAGCATCTCTCTGTCCTAGCATGTTCATCTCTCTGTCCCATCATGTTCATCTCTCTGTCCTATCACAGCATCTCTCTGTCCTATCACAACATCTCTCTGTCCTATCACAGCATCTCTCTGTCCTATCACAGCATCTCTCTGTCCTATCACAGCATCTCTCTGTCCTATCACAACATATCTCTGTCCTATCACAGCATATATCTGTCCTATCATGTTCATCTCTCTGTCCCATCATGTTCATCTCTCTGTCCTATCACAGCATCTCTCTGTCCCATCACAGCATCTCCCTGTCCTATCACAGCATCTCTATGTCCTATCACAGCATCTCTCTGTCCTATCACAACATCTCTCTGTCCTATCACGCATCTATGTGTCCTATCACAACATCTCTCTGTCCTATCTCTTTCTGTCTGTCCTATCACAGCATCTCTCTGTCCTATCACAGCATCTCTCTGTCCTAGCATGTTCATCTCTCTGTCCCATCATGTTCATCTCTCTGTCCTATCACAGCATCTCTCTGTCCTATCACAGCATCTCTCTGTCCTATCACAGCATCTCTCTGTCCTATCACAGCATCTCTCTGTCCTATCACAGCATCTCTCTGTCCTATCACAGCATCTCTCTGTCCTATCACAACATATCTCTGTCCTATCACAGCATATATCTGTCCTATCACATCATCTCTCTGTCCTATCACAGCATCTCTCTGTCCTATCACAGCATCTCTCTGTCCTATCATGTTAATCTCTCTGTCCTATCATGTTCATCTCTCTGTCCTATCATGTTCATATCTCTGTCCTATTACATCATCTCTCTGTCCTATCACATCATCTCTCTGTCCTATCACATCATCTCTCTGTCCTATCATGTTCAACTCTCTGTCCTATCACAACATCTCTCTGTCATATCACAGCATCTCTCTGTCCTATCACAGCATCTCTCTGTCCTATCACAGCATCTCTCTGTCCTATCACAGCATCTCTCTGTCCTATCACAACATCTCTCTGTCCTATCACAGCATATATCTGTCCTATCACAGCATATATCTGTCCTATCACAGCATCTCTCTGTCCTATCACAGCATCTCTCTGTCCTATCATGTTAATCTCTCTGTCCTATCATGTTCATCTCTCTGTCCTATCATGTTCATATCTCTGTCCTATCACATCTCTCTGTCCTATCATGTTCAACTCTCTGTCCTATCACAACATCTCTCTGTCATATCACAGCATCTCTCTGTCCTATCACAGCATGTCTCTGTCCTATCACAACATCTCTCTGTCCTATCACAGCATCTCCGTGTCCTATCACAGCACCTCTCTGTCCTATCACGACATCTCTCTGTCCTATCATGACATCTCTCTGTCCTATCATGTTCATCTCTCTGTCCTATCACAGCATCTCTGTGTCCTATCACAGCATATCTCTGTCCTATCATGTTCATCTCTCTGTCCTATCACAGCATCTCTCTGTCCTATCACAGCATCTCTGTGTCCTATCACAGCACCTCTCTGTCCTATCACAGCATCTCTCTGTTCCATCATGTTCACCTCTCTGTCCTATCACAGCATCTCTCTGTCCTATCACAGCGTCTCTCTGTCCTATCACAGCATCTCTGTGTCCTATCACAGCACCTCTCTGTCCTATCACAACATCTCTCTGTCCTATCACAGCACCTCTCTGTCCTATCACAGCATCTCTCTGTCCTATCACAGCATCTCTCTGTCCTATCACAACATCTCTCTGTCCTATCACAGCATCTCTCTGTCCTATCACAGCATCTCTGTGTCCTATCACAGCACCTCTCTGTCCTATCACGGCATCTCTCTGTCCTATCACAACACCTCTCTGTCCTATCACAACATCTCTCTGTCCTATCACAGCACCTCTCTGTCCTATCACAGCATCTCTCTGTCCCATCATGTTCACCTCTCTGTCCTATCACAGCATCTCTGTGTCCTATCACAGCATCTCTCTGTCCTATCACAGCATATCTCTGTCCTATCACAGCATCTCTCTGTCCTATCACAGCATATCTCTGTCCTATCACAGCATCTCTCTGTCCTATCACAGCATCTCTCTGTCCTATCATGTTCATCTCTCTGTCCTATCACAGCATCTCTCTGTCCTATCATGTTCGTCTCTCTGTCCTATCATGTTCCAGATCAGAGTGACTTCATCTCCCTCCTCTCACACACGTGGCTTACTATTGCCTCTCAAGTCTATGAGTAGACATGACAAATAGTTGGTGTGTGTGTGTGTGTGTGTGTGTGTATGTGCGTGTGCCTAAGTGAGAGTGTGTGTGTTCAGTGATTTATCACCAGCGTACTGGTAATCAATATGTATCTGCTAGGTGTGGTGATTGATACTATGGAGTACTGGATAGATGGATGGGGACCTCTATCTGGTGTCAGGTCACACTCTCTCTCTCTCTCACACGCACGCACGCACGCGAGTGTTTATATTCAACACTGTCACTGTTTTATTCAACACTATTACAAAACGAGCTTCTCCGTACTTCCTCTGGGCTGGTCTATGATGTCATAGTAGTCTATGATGTCATAGTAGTCTATGATGCCACAGTCAGTGTATAATTCTTGGTCACCAACCCAAAATGTTACCCTATTACCTAGATAGTGCACATCTTTTGATCAGAGCTCTGGGTCAAGGTCTAGTGCAACATGTAAGGAATAGCGTGCCATTTTGGACAAAGCCTGGCTTTGTAACCCAGGTTAGGAGTCTCCTAATGGGGACATTATTAATGTAGATAGAGACATCCATTACCCTGGAATGTCTCATACTAGGTGCTGACGGACAGCAACCATATCACAGCAGCTATCTGACACACACAGGGACACGCAGAAACACACACACACACACACACACACACACACACACACACACAGGGACACGCAGAAACACACACACAGGGACACGCAGAAACACACACACACACACACACAGGACACGCAGAAACACACACACAAACACACACACACACACAGGGACACGCAGAAACACACACACATTTTTCTACAAATCTAAATGACTCTAATCTCTGTAATAATGGGACAACGATGGCAGAAGGAGATGATTCCTCCTCAGAGAGAACAAAGGTTCTGTTATTAACAACTTGGGTCTCGTCAATTTCTATAAATCTCAGGGCTGTTTCAGAAACACAGACTTTATTCATGTCATTGAGGTAGTTTTCCCATTTCATTACAGATCCACATGAATGTAGTCTTAATTCAGGTGGTGATGGAATGTGACCACACAGACCACACAGACTACACAGACCACACAGACTACACAGACTACAGAGACTACACAGACCACACAGACTACACAGACTAGAGACTACACAGACCACACAGACTACAGAGACCACACAGACCACACAGACTACAGAGACTACACAGACTACACAGACCACACAGACTACACAGACTAGAGACTACACAGACCACACAGACCACACAGGACCACACAGACTACAGAGACTACACAGACTACACAGACCACACAGACTACACAGACCACAGACTAGAGACTACACAGACCACACAGACCACACGACCACACAGACCACACAGACTAGAGACTACACAGACCACACAGACTACAGAGACCACACAGACTACACAGACCACACAGACTACAGAGACCACACAGACTACAGAGACTACACAGACTACACAGACTACACAGACTAGAGACTACACAGACCACACAGACTACAGAGACCACACAGACTACACAGACTACACAGACCACACAGACCACACAGACTAGAGACTACACAGACCACACAGGACTACACAGGACCACACAGACTAGAGACTACACAGACCACACAGACTACAGAGACCACACAGACCACACAGACTACAGAGACCACACAGACCACACAGACTACAGAGACTACACAGACCACACAGACCACACAGACTACACAGACTACAGAGACCACACAGACTACACAGACCACACAGACTACACAGACTAGAGACTACACAGACCACACAGACCACACGACCACACAGACCACACAGACTAGAGACTACACAGACCACACAGACTACAGAGACCACACAGACTATACAGACCACACAGACTACAGAGACCACACAGACTACAGAGACCACACAGACTACACAGACCACACAGACTACAGAGACCACACAGACTACACAGACCACACCGACTACACAGACCACACAGACTACACAGACTACACAGACCACACAGACTACACAGACCACACAGACCACACAGACTACACAGACTACACAGACCACACAGACTACACAGACCACACAGACCACACAGACCACACAGACTACACAGACCACACAGACTACACAGACCACACAGACCACAGAGACTCCTGATGAAAAATAGATATCTAGCTAAATCTGGTGCAATGGCATGTTGTATATGGTCCCTGACAAATAAACAAATAGACAAATAAACAAATAAATAAACAAACAAATCAATAAATAAACAAACAAATAAACAAATAAACAAATAAACAAATAAACAAATAAACAAACAAATAAATAAACAAATAAATAAACAAATAAACAAACAAATAAATAAATAAATAAACAAACAAATAAATAAACAAATAAATAAACAAACAAATAAATAAACAAACAAATAAATAAACAAATAAACAAACAAATAAATAAATAAATAAACAAACAAATAAACAAACAAATAAATAAATAAATAAACAAATAAATAAACAAATAAATAAATAAATAAACAAATAAATACAATGTATTTCCACAATGCATCCATGTAATAGCTTTGGGAATAGAGAGCTTCTCCAAAACTAGTTCACTTTATTTTAGTAGCAATGGTTGCTGCTTTCACGTGAGTTTTACAACCATGAGAAACACATGGCTCTGAAATGTTATACACACACATGCATATGCACGCGCGCACGCACACACACGCACACACACACACACTGATTGTCTTTGACCGAGACTCTGTCTCACACGTCCCCCTCCCCGCCCCCATAACAACACACAACACAGTATCATTTCCCAGGACATGTTCTCCACCTCTGTTCTGATTGAGATAGATTTCACATGAGGATCAACACTTTGAAACTGAGTCTGTGACCTGAGGGGGCCGAGTGTTCCTACAGAGAGAGAAAGATGAGACGGACGGAGGGGAAGGAGAGAGATGGAGAGAAAAAAAAGAAGAGAGAGGGAAAGGAGAGAGATGAAGAGGGGGAAGAGGAATGGAGGGAAAGGGGAGAGATGAAGAGGAGGAAGAGGAATGGAGGAAAAGGAGAGAGATGAAGAGAAGGAAGAGGAATGGAGGGAAAGGAGAGAGATGGAGAGGAGGAAGAGGAATGGAGGGAAAGGAGAGAGATGAAGAGAAGGAAGAGGAATGGAGGGAAAGGAGAGAGATGGAGAGGAGGAAGAGGAATGGAGGGAAAGGAGAGAGATGGAGAGGAGGAAGAGGAATGGAGGGAAAGGAGAGAGATGAAGAGGAGGAAGAAGAATGAAGGGAAAGGAGAGAGATGAAGAGGAGGAAGAGGAATGGAGGGAAAGGAGAGAGATGAAGAGGAGGAAGAGGAATGGAGGGAAAGGAGAGAGATGAAGAGGAGGAAGAGGAATGGAGGGAAAGGAGAGAGATGAAGAGGAGGAAGAGGAATGGAGGGAAAGGAGAGAGATGAAGAGGAGGATGAGGAATGAAGGGAAAGGGAAGAGATGAAGAGGAGGAAGAGGAATGGAGGGAAAGGAGAGAGATGAAGAGGAGGAAGAGGCATGGAGGGAAAGGAGAGAGATGAAGAGGAATGGAGGGAAAGGAAAGAGATGAAGAGGAGGAAGAGGGATGGAGGGAAAGGAGAGAGATGAAGATGAGGAAGAGGAATGGAGGGAAAGGAGAGAGATGAAGAGGAGGAAGAGGAATGGAGGGAAAGGGGAGAGATGAAGAGGAATGGAGGGAAAGGAGAGAGATGAAGAGGAATGGAGGGAAAGGAAAGAGATGAAGAGGAGGAAGAGGAATGGAGGGAAAGAACAGAGATGAAGAGGAGGAAGAGGAATGGAGGGAAAGGAGAGAGATGAAGAAGAGGAATGGAGGGAAAGGAGAGAGATGAAGAGGAGGAAGAGGAATGGAGGGAAAGGAGAGAGATGAAGAGGAGGAAGAGGAATGGAGGGAAAGGAGAGAGATGAAGAGGAGGAAGAGGAATGGAGGGAAAGGAGAGAGATGGAGAGGAGGAAGAGGAATGGAGGGAAAGAAAGGTCAGTAATTGAATGTGTGATCAGAGCTCTTAGCATGTTACACGTTGTAGTGTGTGTGTGTGTGTGTGTGTGTGTGTGTGTGTGTGTTTCCGTTCCGTGGCAATCTGTGACTGATTTCTCTGTCTGTGGCCTGAGGAGGCCTGGCGCTACGAGAAACCACTTCCCACAACGAGAGCACACACACAGGTGAGAAAGGGCCCGTCAGTGTAGTCTAAACTGACACGCTCACCTTCAGAGAGTCACTCTTTATGAAACACACACCCATCACGCGATGGGAACATGGAACGGACACACACACACACACACACACACACACACACACACACACACACACACACACACACACACACACACACACACACACACACACACACACACACACACACTACAAGGGTTTGGAAGTGATACCGGTCTTGGAAGCGTGGTTGATGTTGACCATTGATATAGTGTCTTTGTGGGACTGTTCACTATGTAGTGTTCTGCTTTAGACCAGGGCCCTGTTCACTATGTAGTGTTCTGCTTTAGACCAGGGCCCTGTTCACTATGTAGTGTTCTGCTTTAGACCAGGGCCCTGTTCACTATGTAGTGCTTTAGACCAGGGCCCTGTTCACTATGTAGTGTTCTGCTTTAGACCAGGGCCCTGTTCACTATGTAGTGCTTTAGACCAGAGCCCTGTTAACTATGTAGTGTTCTGCTTTAGACCAGGGCCCTGTTCACTATGTAGTGCTTTAGACCAGGGCCCTGTTCACTATGTAGTGTTCTGCTTTAGACCAGGGCCCTGTTCACTATGTAGTGTTCTGCTTTAGACCAGGGCCCTGTTCACTATGTAGTGTTCTGCTTTAGACCAGGGCCCTGTTCACTATGTAGTGCTTTAGACCAGGGCCCTCTTCACTATGTAGTGTTCTGCTTTAGACCAGGGCCCTGTTCACTATGTAGTGTTCTGCTTTAGACCAGGGCCCTGTTCACTATGTAGTGTTCTGCTTTAGACCAGGGCCCTGTTCACAATGTAGTTTTCTGCTTTAGTCCAGGGCCCTGTTCACTATATAGTGTTCTGCTTTAGACCAGGGCCCTGTTCACAATGTAGTGTTCTGCTTTAGACCAGGGCCCTGTTCACTATGTAGTGCTTTAGACCAGGGCCCTGTTCACTATGTAGTGTTCTGCTTTAGACCAGGGCCCTGTTCACTATGTAGTGCTTTAGACCAGGGCCCTGTTCACTATGTAGTGTTCTGCTTTAGACCAGGGCCCTGTTTACTATGTAGTGTTCTGCTTTAGACCAGGGCCCTGTTCACTATGTAGTGTTCTGCTTTAGACCAGGGCCCTGTTCACTATGTAGTGCTTTAGACCAGGGCCCTGTTCACTATGTAGTGCTTTAGACCAGGGCCCTGTTCACTATGCAGTGTTCTGCTTTAGACCAGGGCCCTGTTCACTATGTAGTGTTCTGCTTTAGACCAGGGCCCTGTTCACTATGTAGTGCTTTAGACCAGGGCCCTGTTCACTATGTAGTGTTCTGCTTTAGACCAGGGCCCTGTTTACTATGTAGTGCTTTAGACCAGGGCCCTGTTCACTATGCAGTGTTCTGCTTTAGACCAGGGCCCTGTTTACTATGTAGTGCTTTAGACCAGGGCCCTGTTCACTATGTAGTGCTTTAGACCAGGGCCCTGTTCACTATGCAGTGTTCTGCTTTAGACCAGGGCCCTGTTTACTATGTAGTGTTCTGCTTTAGACCAGGGCCCTGTTCACTATGTAGTGTTCTGCTTTAGACCAGGGCCCTGTTTACTATGTAGTGTTCTGCTTTAGACCAGGGCCCGGTTTACTATGTAGTGCTTTAGACCAGGGCCCTGTTCACTATGTAGTGTTCTGCTTTAGACCAGGGCCCTGTTCACTATGTAGTGTTCTGCTTTAGACCAGGGCCCTGTTCACTATGTAGTGCTTTAGACCAGGGCCCTGTTCACTATGTAGTGTTCTGCTTTAGAACAGGGCCCTGTTCACTATGTAGTGTTCTGCTTTAGACCAGGGCCCTGTTCACTATGTAGTGCTTTAGACCAGGGCCCTGTTCACTATGTAGTGTTCTGCTTTAGACCAGGGCCCTGTTCACTATGTAGTGCTTTAGACCAGGGCCCTGTTCACTATGTAGTGCTTTAGACCAGGGCCCTGTTCACTATGTAGTGTTCTGCTTTAGAACAGGGCCCTGTTCACTATGTAGTGCTTTAGACCAGGGCCCTGTTCACTATGTAGTGCTTTAGACCAGGGCCCTGTTCACTATGCAGCGTTCTGCTTTAGACCAGGGCCCTGTTCACTATGTAGTGTTCTGCTTTAGACCAGGGCCCTGTTCACTATGTAGTGCTTTAGACCAGGGCCCTGTTCACTATGTAGTGTTCTGCTTTAGACCAGGGCCCTGTTTACTATGTAGTGCTTTAGACCAGGGCCCTGTTCACTATGCAGTGTTCTGCTTTAGACCAGGGCCCTGTTTACTATGTAGTGCTTTAGACCAGGGCCCTGTTCACTATGTAGTGCTTTAGACCAGGGCCCTGTTCACTATGCAGTGTTCTGCTTTAGACCAGGGCCCTGTTTACTATGTAGTGTTCTGCTTTAGACCAGGGCCCTGTTCACTATGTAGTGTTCTGCTTTAGACCAGGGCCCTGTTCACTATGTAGTGTTCTGCTTTAGACCAGGGCCCGGTTTACTATGTAGTGTTCTGCTTTAGACCAGGGCCCGGTTTACTATGTAGTGCTTTAGACCAGGGCCCTGTTCACTATGTAGTGTTCTGCTTTAGACCAGGGCCCTGTTCACTATGTAGTGTTCTGCTTTAGACCAGGGCCCTGTTCACTATGTAGTGCTTTAGACCAGGGCCCTGTTCACAATGTAGTGTTCTGCTTTAGAACAGGGCCCTGTTCACTATGTAGTGTTCTGCTTTAGACCAGGGCCCTGTTCACTATGTAGTGTTCTGCTTTAGACCAGGGCCCTGTTCACTATGTAGTGCTTTAGACCAGGGCCCTGTTCACTATGTAGTGTTCTGCTTTAGACCAGGGCCCTGTTCACTATGTAGTGCTTTAGACCAGGGCCCTGTTCACTATGTAGTGTTCTGCTTTAGACAGGATATTACCATCTAAACCAGGACCAAAGGAAACACAGGTTAGTTTGTCCTCAGGCTGTGACTTGATTTAAAAAGATCGGGCTTCCCATGGGTTTCTGAATAATTACACACACACACACACACACACACACACACACACACACACACACACACACACACACACACACACACACACACACACACACACACACACACAACTAACCCGGTCTAGTTAATCTACCATGGGTTAGGTTTACCCCTCGAGCTAGATGTATGGTTATTATCTATAACCTCTGATATCCGATCCTGCCTCAGTGCTGTGTGTGTGTTTCAGGGTGTGTGTGTTTCAGGGTGTGTGTGTGTGTTTCAGGGTGTGTGTGTGTGTTTCAGGGTGTGTGTGTTTCAGGGTGTGTGTGTTTCAGGATGTGTGTGCCTGTTTGTGTGTTTCAGGGTGTGTGTGTTTCAGGGTGTGTGTTTCAGGGTGTGTGTGTTTCAGGATGTGTGTTCCTGTTTGTGTGTTTCAGGGTGTGTGTGTTTCAGGGTGTGTGTTTCAGGGTGTGTGTGTTTCAGGGTGTGTGTTTCAGGGTGTGTGTGTTTCAGGGTGTGTGTGTTTCAGGGTGTGTGTTTCAGGGTGTGTGTGCCTGTGTGTGTGTTTCAAGGTGTGTGTGTTCCAGGGTGTGTGTGTGCCTGTGTGTGTGTTTCAGGGTGTGTGTGTTCCAGGGTGTGTGTGTGTAGTTGCCCCTGTCACAGTGTGTCCGGTGGTTAGTTAGAGGTTAAAGATTCCATTGATCAGGTTAATTTGTTTTGATTGGTTCTGGTCGCACCGTGTGAAAGTAGCACACGCTAGCTAGAAGTGGTGGTCATAGGAGTGGTCATAGGAGTGGTTACCTTACTGGTGGTCATAGGAGTGGTTACCTGACTGGTGGTCATAGGAGTAGTTTACCTGACAGGTGGTCATAGGAGTGGTTACCTGACTGGTGGTCATAGGAGTGATTACCTGACTGGTGGTCATAGGAGTGGCAATAGGAGTGGTTACCTGACTGGTGGTCATAGGAGTGGTTACCTGACTGGCGGTCATAGGAGTGGTTACCTGACTGGTGGTCATAGGAGGGGTTACCTGACTGGTGGCCATAGGAGTGGTTACCTGACTGGTGGTCATAGGAGTGGCCATAGGAGTGGTTACCTGACTGGTGGTCATAGGAGTGGTTACCTGACTGGTGGTCATAGGAGTGGTTACCTGACTGGCGGTCATAGGAGTGGTTACCTGACTGGTGGTCATAGGAGTGGCAATAGGAGTGGTTACCTGACTGGCGGTCATAGGAGTGGTTACCTGACTGGTGGTCATAGGAGGGGTTACCTGACTGGTGGCCATAGGAGTGGTTACCTGACTGGTGGTCATAGGAGTGGCCATAGGAGTGGTTACCTGACTGGTGGTCATAGGAGTGGTTACCTGACTGGTGGTCATAGGAGTGGTTACCTGACTGGCGGTCATAGGAGTGGTTACCTGACTGGTGGTCATAGGAGGGGTTACCTGACTGGTGGCCATAGGAGGGGTTACCTGACTGGTGGCCATAGGAGTGGTTACCTGACTGGTGGTCATAGGAGTGGCAATAGGAGTGGTTACCTGACTGGCGGTCATAGGAGTGGTTACCTGACTGGTGGTCATAGGAGGGGTTACCTGACTGGTGGCCATAGGAGTGGTTACCTGACTGGTGGTCATAGGAGTGGCCATAGGAGTGGTTACCTGACTGGTGGTCATAGGAGTGGTTACCTGACTGGTGGTCATAGGAGTGGTTACCTGACTGGCGGTCATAGGAGTGGTTACCTGACTGGTGGTCATAGGAGGGGTTACCTGACTGGTGGCCATAGGAGGGGTTACCTGACTGGTGGCCATAGGAGTGGTTACCTGACTGGTGGTCATAGGAGTGGCCATAGGAGTGGTTACCTGACT
Source organism: Oncorhynchus kisutch (assembly GCF_002021735.2). Taxonomy (NCBI): domain Eukaryota; kingdom Metazoa; phylum Chordata; class Actinopteri; order Salmoniformes; family Salmonidae; genus Oncorhynchus; species Oncorhynchus kisutch. The sequence continues at coordinate 12,062,901 of NW_022261984.1, read as the reverse complement.
GGTGGTCATAGGAGTGGTTACCTGACTGGTGGTCATAGGAGTGGTTACCTGACTGGTGGTCATAGGAGTGGTTACCTGACTGGTGGCCATAGGAGTGGTTACCTGACTGGTGGCCATAGGAGTGGTTTACCTGACTGGTGGTCATAGGAGTGGTTTACCTGACTGGTGGTCATAGGAGGGGTTACCTGACTGGTGGTCATAGGAGTGGTTTACCTGACTGGTGGTCATAGGAGTGGTTACCTGACTAGTGGTCATAGGAGTGGTTACCTGACTAGTGGTCATAGGAGTGATTACCTGACTAGTGGTCATAGGAGTGGTTACCTGACTGGTGGTCATAGGAGTGGTTACCTGACTGGTGGTCATAGGAGTGGTTATCTGACTAGTGGTCATAGGAGTGGTTACCTGTCTGGTGGTCATAGTAGTGGTTACCTGTCTGGTGGTCATAGGAGTGGTTACCTGTCTGGTGGTCATAGGAGTGGTTACCTGTCTGGTGGTCATAGGAGTGGTTACCTGACTGGTGGTCATAGGAGTGGTTACCTGTCTGGTGGTCATAGGAGTGGTTACCTGTCTGGTGGTCATAGGAGTGGTTACCTGTCTGGTGGTCATAGGAGTGGTTACCTGTCTGGTGGTCATAGGAGTCTAACCCCAACCTTAACCGTAAACCCTACTAAACAATGCCTTAAATTAGCCTGGTGTTCACCTACTAAACAATGCTTTAAATTAGCCTGGTGTTTACCTACTAAACAATGCCTTAAATTAGCCTGGTGTTTACCTACTAAACAATGCCTTAAATTAGCCTGGTGTTTACCTACTAAACAATGCTTTAAATTAGCCTGGTGTTTACCTACTAAACAATGCCTTAAATTAGCCTGGTGTTTACCTACTAAACAATGCCTTAAATTAGCCTGGTGTTTACCTACTAAACAATGCTTTAAATTAGCCTGGTGTTTACCTACTAAACAATGCCTTAAATTAGCCTGGTGTTTACCTACTAAACAATGCCTTAAATTAGCCTGGTGTTTACCTACTAAACAATGCCTTAAATTAGCTGGCAGATGTTTCTCTTTTCTTGACCTGTGTAAAGGATCGTTGCAGACTCAGATAATGACATTGTAGAGTAGAATACACATTGTCATTATTTTCTCCTTCTCCTAGCCTTCCTTATCATTTGAAAAAGCCCTCTGTTCTTTCATGACAATAGTTTAGAATCCTCTATCTTTCATGACAATAGTTTAGAATCCTCTATCTTTCATGACAATAGTTTAGAATCCTCTATCTTTCATGACAATAGTTTAGAATCCTCTATCTTTCATGACAATAGTTTAGAATCCTCTATCTTTCATGGCAATAGTTTAGAATCCTCTGTTCTTTCATGACAATAGTTTAGAATCCTCTATCTTTCATGACAATAGTTTAGAATCCTCTATCTTTCATGACAATAGTTTAGAATCCTCCATCTTTCATGACAATAGTTTAGAATCCTCCATCTTTCATGACAATAGTTTAGAATCCTCCATCTTTCATGACAATAGTTTAGAATCCTCTATCTTTCATGACAATAGTTTAGAATCCTCTATCTTTCATGACAATAGTTTAGAATTCTCTATCTTTCATGACAATAGTTTAGAATCCTCTATCTTTCATGACAATAGTTTAGAATCCTCTATCTTTCATGTTCCCCTCCATAAAGCGTCTGTCTTCTCTTTAATTCTCCGTCCTATGTTCAATTCTCTCCCCATCTCATATCTTCCCAATCTGCCTCCCCAGTATCTCTCTCTCTCTCTCTGAGTAAACATCACTGCAGACTCAGAGAACAATCACTTCTGTGGTGGTCGACACACCCACACACACACACACACACACACACACACACACACACACACACACGGGGGGGGGGGGGGGACGTTTAGGAAGTGGATGTTTCTTTGAAGAGGGTAATTCAGGTTGGACCACTTTAGCAGAGGGCAGACAATGACCTATTAGGTCTCTTATACTCCTTACACACACACACACACACACACACACCCGATACTGGGCCACAGGATCCCGGGCAGTTCCTATGTGTAATGACCAAGGTAATGAATAGGCTTGTAATGACCCGGGCTGTTTCTCTATGAGGAGAAGAGAGGGGAGGGGGAGGGAAATAGAAACATGTGGAGGTTGACACGCAAACACACACACACACAGGGGACTGGTGTTAAGAGTTTCAAAGAGAACGTCTCAAGTTGTTCTCGTTCTGTAGAGCTGAATCAGAAACAGGTTGGAGGACAGACTTCTGAAAACTGGGTCCATGTACCCCCCCCCCCCCCCCAACAAAACACCCTATTAGTCGTACTGTGCACTAAATAGGGAATAGGATGCAGTTTGGAGTGCGATCATCTCTCATCTGTATCCTCCTGATAGAGATAGATCAGATCTACTATACATAAAATTATATTGAGAGAGTTCAACTTGCTGCAACTTGGTATTTCTACCCAATAGAAACGAGGTAGCATAGTGGTTAGAGTGTAGGGACCGAAGGTAACCTAGTGGTTAGAGTGTAGGGACCGAAGGTAGCTTAGTGGTTAGAGTGTAGGGACGGCAGGTAGCCTAGTGGTTAGAGTGTGGGGACGGCAGGTAGCCTAGTGGTTAGAGTGTAGGGATGGCAGGTAGCCTAGTGGTTAGAGTGTAGGGACGGCAGGTGGCCTAGTGGTTAGAGTGTAGGGACGGCAGGTAGCCTAGTGGTTAGAGTGTAGGGACGGCAGGTGGCCTAGTGGTTAGAGTGTAGGGACGGCAGGTAGTCTAGTGGTTAGAGTGTAGGGACGGCAGGTAGTCTAGTGGTTAGAGTGTAGGGACGGCAGGTAGTCTAGTGGTTAGAGTGTAGGGACGGCAGGTAGTCTAGTGGTTAGAGTGTAGGGACGGCAGGTAGTCTAGTGGTTAGAGTGTAGGGACGGCAGGTAGTCTAGTGGTTAGAGTGTAGGGACGGCAGGTAGCCTAGTGGTTAGAGTGTCGGGACGGCAGGTAGCCTAGTGGTTAGGGTGTAGGGACAGCAGGTAGCCTAGTGGTTAGAGTGTAGGGACGGCAGGTGGTCTAGTGGTTAGAGTGTAGGGACGGCAGGTAACCTAGTGGTTAGAGTGTGGGGACGGCAGGTAACCTAGTCGTTAGTGTGTAGGGACGGCAGGTAACCTATTGGTTAGAGTGTAGGGACCGCAGGTAACCTATTGTTTAGAGTGTATAGGGCAGGTAGCCTAGTGGTTCGAGTGTATAGGGCAGGTAGCCTAGTGGTTCGAGTGTAGGGACGGCAGGTAGCATAGTGGTTAGAGTGTATAGGGCAGGCAGGTAGCCTAGTGGTTAGAGTGTAGGGACGGCAGGTAACCTATTGGTTAGAGTGTATAGGGCAGGCAGGTAGCCTAGTGGTTAGAGTGTATAGGGCAGGCAGGTAGCCTATTGGTTAGAGTGTATAGGGCAGGCAGGTAGCCTAGTGGTTAGAGTGTATAGGGCAGGCAGGTAGCCTAGTGGTTAGAGTGTAGGGACGGCAGGTAACCTATTGGTTAGAGTGTATAGGGCAGGCAGGTAGCCTAGTGGTTAGAGTGTAGGGACGGCAGGTTGACTACTGGTTAGAGTGTAGGGACGGCAGGTAACCTAGTGGTTAGAGTGAAGGGACGGCAGGTAACCTAGTGGTTAGAGTGTAGGGACGGCAGGTAGACTAGTGGTTAGAGTGTAGGGACGGCAGGTAGACTAGTGGTTAGAGTGTAGAGGAGGCAGGTAACCTAGTGGTTAGAGTGTAGGGACGGCAGGTAGCCTAGTGGTTAGAGTGTGGGGACCGAAGGTAGCCTAGTGGTTAGAGTGTAGGGACGGCAGGTAGCCTAGTGGTTAGAGTGTGGGGACGGCAGGTAGCCTAGTGGTTAGAGTGTAGGGATGGCAGGTAGCCTAGTGGTTAGAGTGTAGGGATGGCAGGTAGCCTAGTGGTTAGAGTGTAGGGACGGCAGGTAGTCTAGTGGTTAGAGTGTAGGGACGGCAGGTGGCATAGTGGTTAGAGTGTAGGGACGGCAGGTAGCCTAGTGGTTAGAGTGTAGGGACGGCAGGTAACCTAGTGGTTAGAGTGTAGGGACCGAAGGTAACCTAGTGGTTAGAGTGTAGGAACGGCAGGTAGCCTAGTGGTTAGAGTGTAGGGACGGCAGGTAGCCTAGTGGTTAGAGTGTGGGGACGGCAGGTAACCTAGTGGTTAGTGTGTAGGGACGGCAGGTAACCTATTGGTTAGAGTGTAGGGACCACAGGTAACCTATTGGTTAGAGTGTATAGGGCAGGTAGCCTAGTGGTTAGAATGTATAGGGCAGGTAGCCTAGTGGTTAGAGTGTATAAGGCAGGCAGGTAGCCTAGTGGTTAGAGTGTAGGGGTGGCAGGTAGCATAGTGGTTAGAGTGTATAGGGCAGGCAGGTAGCCTAGTGGTTAGAGTGTAGGGACGGCAGGTAACCTATTGGTTAGAGTGTATAGGGCAGGCAGGTAGCCTAGTGGTTAGAGTGTATAGGGCAGGCAGGTAGCCTATTGGTTAGAGTGTATAGGGCAGGCAGGTAGCCTAGTGGTTAGAGTGTATAGGGCAGGCAGGTAGCCTAGTGGTTAGAGTGTAGGGACGGCAGGTAACCTATTGGTTAGAGTGTATAGGGCAGGCAGGTAGCCTAGTGGTTAGAGTGTAGGGACGGCAGGTAGACTAGTGGTTAGAGTGTAGAGGAGGCAGGTAACCTAGTGGTTAGAGTGTAGAGGAGGCAGGTAACCTAGTGGTTAGGGTGTAGGGACGGCAGGTAGACTAGTGGTTAGAGTGTAGGGACGTCAGGTAACCTAGTGATTGGAGCGTTGGACTAGTAACCAAAAGGTTGCTAGATCGAATCCCTGAGCTGACAAGTAAAAAATCTGTCGTTCTGCCCCCGAACAAGGCAGTTAACCTACTGTTCCTAGGCCGTCATTGTAAATAAGAATGTGTTCTTAACTGACTTGCCTAGTTAAATAAAGGTAACATAAATAAATACCTCAAGTTGTTTGAAATGACTGACTGCAGACACACACACACACACACACACACACACACAGACACGTGTCATCCCACCACCACTAGCTGCTGTGTCGGTGGGAGGAGAGACAGAGGAAGACGACCAGCAGCCTATAGGCCAAAGGTCATGGGAGGCTGCTGCTGCACTAGTGAAGCTCATTGGGGTCTTTCTCTATCGTGTCATCAACTCTCTACGGAACTGTCCAACAAGGTACAGACACACACACACACACACACACACACACGTCATCAATTCTCTACGGAACTGTCCAACAAGGTACAGACACACACACACACACACACACACACACACACACACACACACACGTGTCATCAATTCTCTACGGAACTGTCCAACAAACAGTGTACAAACTGTCACCTTTTTACTGCCAGGCCCTTTTCACTTCTACCTGTGATGACAGAACATACTGGAGCATCATTGGCTGTGTGTGTTGGACTAAGGGCGGTTCTCAATTGTTTTTTTTCGACTCCTCGCATCCTCTCCTCCGTCCTCGCCTCCTTATTTTGTAAATAGGTGAAAGGTAATGGAGGAGAGGCAGGGAGGACAGGGAAACGTAGAAACAGATGTATGAAACGAGGCTCCACGAGCACGTCATCATTCAACTGACGTTTACAGGGGCGGAAATAGAAAATATAATGCACATAAAATATAATACATCTAAATATAATATATAAATATAATATAAATATAAATATAATATATATAAATATAATATATAATAATATAATATAAATATAATATATATAAATATAATATATATAAATATAATATATCTAAATATAATATATCTAAATATAATATATCTAAATATAATATATCTAAATATAATATATCTAAATATAATACAATATAATATATATAAATATAATATATATAAATATAATATATATAAATATAATATATATAAATATAATATATATAAATATAATATATATATATATAAATATAATATATAATATATAATAAATATAATATATCTAAATATAATATATCTAAATATAATATATCTAAATATAATATATATAAATATAATATATCTAAATATAATATATATAAATATAATATATATAAATATAATATATATAAATATAATATATATAAATATAATATATATATATATAATATATATAAATATAATATAAATATAATATATATAAATATAATATATATAAATATAATATATATAAATATAATATATAAAATATAGTACACATCTGAAGTACTCAACTGAAATGGAGCTAGTTGGGAGAGACGGATCCTAGAAGGATAGGCTCCAGAGTTTGGCCGCAGCTGTCTAAGGCACTGCATCTCAGTGCAAGAGGCGTCACTACAGTCCCTGGTTGGAATTCAGGCTGTATCACATCTGGCCGTTATTGGGGTCCCATGGGGTGGCGCACAATTGGCCCAGCGTCATCCGGGTTTGGATGGGGTAGGCCGTCATTGTAAATAAGAATTTGTTCTTAACTGACTTGCCTACTTAAATAAAGGCTAAAGAGCTAGTTGTGAGAAATATTTGATGGACAGAAGGATAGATAGAGGAGAGGAAGTGTGTGGTTGTTAAACATCTGCATATCTTTATCTCTTTGGACAATACAACAGGCGATTCAAAGGGGGTGTGGCTGATTCAAAGGGGGTGTGGCTGATTCAAAGGGGGTGTGGCACTCTTCTACGGAGGACACGTGGACGATGTAGTTCAGTTACTCTCGCTGAACGAACCAATCAAGGAGAAGAGGAAACTCCTCCGCTCACCTGTTAATGAATTGACACTAGGGCTGGGCGATAAGGCCGACAAATCTAATCTGATTATCATTTTATTAAAGCTAATTGAATTGACACTAGGGCTGGGCGATAAGGCCGACAAATCTAATCTGATTATCATTTTATTAAAGCTAATTGAATTGACACTAGGGCTGGGCGATAAGGCCGACAAATCTAATCTGATTATCATTTTATTAAAGCTAATTGAATTGACACTAGGGCTGGGCGATAAGGCCGACAAATCTAATCTGATTATCATTTTATTAAAGCTAATTGAATTGACACTAGGGCTGGGCGATAAGGCCGACAAATCTAATCTAGATTTACTTTTTATTATGCTAATTGGTGATTCATGATACATATCTTGATTTCTTTCTCTAAATTAACTTTGCTGTACAATGTAAGGTCAATACACTGCATATCAGTCATCAATAATCAGTCATCAATAATCAGTCATCAATAATCAGTCATCAATAATCAGTCATCAATAATCATTCATCAATAATCAGTCATCAATAATCAGTCATCAATAATCAGTCATCAATAATCAGTCATCAATAATCATTCATCAATAATCAGTCATCAATAATCATTCATCAATAATCAGACATCAATAATCAGTCATCAATAATCAGTCATCAATAATCAGTCATCAATAATCATTCATCAATAATCAGTCATCAATAATCAGACATCAATAATCAGACATCAATAATCAGTCATCAATAATCAGTCATCAATAATCAGTCATCAATAATCAGTCATCAATAATCAGTCATCAATAATCACATTAATTCAGGGTTTGTAACAATCATAAGACTCACTAATAATCAAAAAATGTTTTTGTCAAAATAGTTTAATCTGCCTGTGATTTGCAGTGATCCCTTTTTCCCCAATTGAGAATGTAGCTATGACCTCAGAAGAGGTTGTTGAATATCAGAATGGAGTCTCCATGGAGTCTACAGTTCTAATACACTTAGAGCTAAAGGAAATGACCCTGATCTCCATCTTTCAATACAGACTGAAGGCTACTTTTAGCAGGTTTCTCCAACCTTGTTCCTGGAGAGAGACCCTCCTGTAGGTTTTAACTCCAACTCTGTTCCTGGAGAGAGACCCCTCCTGTAGGTTTTAACTCCAACTCTGTTCCTGGAGAGAAACCCTCCTGTAGGTTTTAACTCCAACTCTGTTCCTGGAGAGAAACCCTCCTGTAGGTTTTAACTCCAACTCTGTTCCTGGAGAGAAACCCTCCTGTAGGTTTTAACTCCAACCCTGTTCCTGGAGAGAAACCCTCCTGTAGGTTTTAACTCCAACCCTGTTCCTGGAGAGAAACCCTCCTGTAGGTTTTAACTCCTGTTCCTGGAGAGAAACGCTCCTGTAGGTTTTAACTCCAACCCTGTTCCTGGAGAGAGACCCCTCCTGTAGGTTTTAACTCCAACCCTGTTCCTGGAGAGAAACCCTCCTGTAGGTTTTAACTCCAACCCTGTTCCTGGAGAGAGACCCCTCCTGTAGGTTTTAACTCCAACCCTGTTCCTGGAGAGAAACCCTCCTGTAGGTTTTAACTCCAACCCTGTTCCTATAGAGAAACCCTCCTGTAGGTTTTAACTCCAACTCTGTTCCTGGAGAGAGACCCTCCTGTAGGTTTTAACTCCAACTCTGTTCCTATAGAGAAACCCTCCTGTAGGTTTTAACTCCAACCCTGTTCCTGGAGAGAAACCCTCCTGTAGGTTTTAACTCTAACCCTGTTCCTATAGAGAAACCCTCCTGTAGGTTTTAACTCCAACCCTGTTCCTGGAGAGAAACCGTCCTGTAGGTTTTAACTCCAACCCTGTTCCTGGAGAGTTACCGTCCTGTAGGTTTTAACTCCAACCCTGTTCCTGGAGAGAAACCCTCCTGTAGGTTTTAACTCCAACCCTGTTCCTGTAGAGAAACCCTCCTGTAGGTTTTAACTCCTGTTCCTGGAGAGAGACCCCTCCTGTAGGTTTTAACTCCAACCCTGTTCCTGGAGAGAGACCCTCCTGTAGGTTTTAACTGACCTGATTCATCTTATCAACCAGCGGATTACTAGAATCAGGTCCATACAGGAACTAAAGCCGTAGTTTTGTAGGCAGTATGCTACATACTTCATATTGTTGATACATGTATAGTACTCCTGGTGAAGGACTGCCTGAACCCAGCCAATATCCCTCTCAAAACCCTACTTCCTGGTTTCTATTACTCAGAACACGTTCAACTGAACATCACATTACGTTCATCTCATTGGTCTCTCATTCAGAACATCACATTACTGTCATCTCATTGGTCTCTCATTCAGAACACGTTCAACTGAACATCACATTACGTTCATCTCATTGGTCTCTCATTCAGAACATCACATTACTGTCATCTCATTGGTCTCTCATTCAGAACATCACATTACTGTCATCTCATTGGTCTCTCATTCAGAACACGTTCTACTGAACATCATATTACTGTAATCTCATTGGTCTCTCATTCAGAACATCACATTACTGTCATCTCATTGGTCTCTCATTCAGAACATCACATTACTGTCATTCATTGGTCTCTCATTCAGAACACGTTCTACTGAACATCATATTACTATCATCTCATTGGTCTCTCATTCAGAACATCACATTACTGTCATCTCATTGGTCTCTCATTCAGAACATCACATTACTGTCATTCATTGGTCTCTCATTCAGAACATCACATTACTGTCATCTCATTGGTCTCTCATTCAGAACATCACATTACTGTCATTCATTGGTCTCTCATTCAGAACACGTTCTACTGAACATCATATTACTATCATCTCATTGGTCTCTCATTCAGAACATCACATTACTGTCATCTCATTGGTCTCTCATTCAGAACACGTTCTACTGAACATCACATTTCGTTCATCTCATTGGTCTCTCATTCAGAACATCACATTACTGTCATCTCATTGGTCTCTCATTCAGAACATCACATTACTGTCATCTCATTGGTCTCTCATTCAGAACATCACATTTCTGTCATCTCATTGGTCTCTCATTCAGAACATCACATTTCTGTCATCTCATTGGTCTCTCATTCAGAACATCACATTTCTGTCATCTCATTGGTCTCTCATTCAGAACACGTTCAACTGAACATCACATTTCTGTCATCTCATTGGTCTCTCATTCAGAACATCACATTTCTGTCATCTCATTGGTCTCTCATTCAGAACATCACATTACTGTCATCTCATTGGTCTCTCATTCAGAACATCACATTACTGTCATCTCATTGGTCTCTCATTCAGAACATCACATTACTGTCATCTCATTGGTCTCTCATTCAGAACATCACATTACTGTCATCTCATTGGTCTCTCATTCAGAACATCACATTACTGTCATCTCATTGGTCTCTCATTCAGAACATCACATTACTGTCATCTCATTGGTCTCTCATTCAGAACATCACATTACTGTCATTCATTGGTCTCTCATTCAGAACATCACATTACTGTCATCTCATTGGTCTCTCATTCAGAACATCACATTTCTGTCATCTCATTGGTCTCTCATTCAGAACACGTACTACTGAACATCACATTACTGTCATCTCATTGGTCTCTCATTCAGAACATCACATTTCTGTCATCTCATTGGTCTCTCATTCAGAACATCACATTTCTGTCATCTCATTGGTCTCTCATTCAGAACATCACATTACTGTCATCTCATTGGTCTCTCATTCAGAACATCACATTACTGTCATCTCATTGGTCTCTCATTCAGAACACGTACTACTGAACATCACATTACTGTCATCTCATTGGTCTCTCATTCAGAACATCACATTTCTGTCATCTCATTGGTCTCTCATTCAGAACATCACATTTCTGTCATCTCATTGGTCTCTCATTCAGAACATCACATTTCTGTCATCTCATTGGTCTCTCATTCAGAACACGTTCAACTGAACATCACATTTCTGTCATCTCATTGGTCTCTCATTCAGAACATCACATTTCTGTCATCTCATTGGTCTCTCATTCAGAACATCACATTACTGTCATCTCATTGGTCTCTCATTCAGAACATCACATTTCTGTCATCTCATTGGTCTCTCATTCAGAACACGTTCAACTGAACATCACATTTCTGTCATCTCATTGGTCTCTCATTCAGAACATCACATTTCTGTCATCTCATTGGTCTCTCATTCAGAACATCACATTACTGTCATCTCATTGGTCTCTCATTCAGAACATCACATTACTGTCATCTCATTGGTCTCTCATTCAGAACACGTTCAACTGAACATCACATTACTGTCATCTCATTGGTCTCTCATTCAGAACACGTTCAACTGAACATCACATTACTGTCATCTCATTGGTCTCTCATTCAGAACACGTTCAACTGAACATCACATTTCCACTGTTCATTTCTCTCTCTCTCTCTGGCCTTCTGTCATCTCATTGGTCCCTATACACACACACACACACACACACACACACACACACACACACACACACACACACACACACTGGTGTGGTCACTCTTTGACTAAAGTCACTAAATAAAAAATAAATACAATCTTTCACACTCTGCTACACCTTCTCTGCATCTGTATCCCAGCTGGCACCCTATTCCCTATGTAGTGCACTACTTTTGACCAGGGGTCATAGGTCTTTGGTCAAAAAAGTAGTGCACTACATTGGGAACTAGGGTGACATTTGGGACGTCACATCCTTCTCCTCCAACCCCCTTCACCCAGTCGGGGGTAACTATAGCGACGACGCCCAAATGCGATATAGTATGCGTGGATGAGCATTCTGTCACGCAGTTCTGAGCTCCGAGCGAAGGAGAGAGGGAGAGTGGAGCAAGACAGGGCGACACAGAAATGTCTTCTAGTTCAAATGCTAATTTTACATATTTAATGCCGCTGGGGGAGATAGGGAACAAGGGGGGGAGGAGGGGGTTTCAGTATTGCAGGCTGGGGGGGGGGGGGGGGGTGAGGCGTGAAGAGGAGGGTTGTACATGGGGGAGAAAAAGGATATCTCTTTCCTATTAGCTTATGTAATTGTACTGAGCTGGGACAGGGGACAGGGGGAAAGAGACAGGGGACAGAGATAAGAAGAGATAGGAGCGAGAGAGACAGAGAGATAAAGAGAGAAAGAGAGAGAGAGGAATATGAGCCGAGAAAGAAGTTGGTTATGAGTCGAGACAGATCTATTCCTCGACTCAAAAACCCACTTAACTCAAGACAGAATCCTGTTCAGTTCCCCCATTCTACTTCTATTCTCCATCAGGTTCACGGTTGATTACTGGGCGCAGTGCGCGCTGACACGGTTGCCAGGTGTACAGTGTTTCCTCCGACACATTGGTGCTACTGGCTTCAAGGGTTAAGTGGGCATTGTGTTAAGAAGCAATTCAGAGGATGCACGGCTCTTGACCTTCGCCTCTCCCGAGGGGAGCCATCTCTCTCTCTCTCTCTCTCTCTCTCTCTCTCTCTCTCTCTCTCTCTCTCTCCTCTCTCTCTCTCTCTCTCTCTCTCTCTCTCTCTCTCTCTCTCTCTCTCTCTCTCTCTCTCTCTCTCTCTCTCTCTCTCTCTCTCTCTCTCTCTCTCTCTTCTCTCTCTCTCTCTCTCTCTCTCTCTCTCTCTCTCTCTCTCTCTCTCTCTCTCTCTCTTCTCATACAGAATATGCAAGAAAATCTCTCTGATCTCTCTCATGCTTATTGGCATAGGAAAAATAAATAAAAATAATAATAAACTACCACCAGTAAGGGTTAGCCTAGACCTTATACAGTACTACCACCAGTAAGGGTTAGCCTAGACCTTATACAGTACTACCACCAGTAAGGGTTAGCCTAGACCTTATACAGTACTACCACCAGTAAGGGTTAGCCTAGACCTTATACAGTACTACCACCAGTAAGGGTTAGCCTAGACCTTATACAGTACTACCACCAGTAAGGGTTAGCCTAGACCTTATACAGTACTACCACCAGTAAGGGTTAGCCTAGACCCTTATACAGTACTACCACCAGTAAGGGTTAGCCTAGACCTTATACAGTACTACCACCAGTAAGGGTTAGCCTAGACCTTATACAGTACTACCACCAGTAAGGGTTAGCCTAGACCTTATACAGTACTACCACCAGTAAGGGTTTAGCCTAGACCTTATACAGTACTACCACAGTAAGGGTTAGCCTAGACCTTATACAGTACTACCACCAGTAAGGGTTAGGCCTAGACCTTATACAGTACTACCACCAGTAAGGGTTAGCCTAGACCTTATACAGTACTACCACCAGTAAGGGTTAGCCTATGACCTTATACAGTACTACCACCAGTAAGGGTTAGCCTAGACCTTATACAGTACTACCACCAGTAAGGGTTAGCCTAGACCTTATACAGTACTACCACCAGTAAGGGTTAGCCTAGACCTTATACAGTACTACCACCAGTAAGGGTTAGCCTAGACCTTATACAGTACTACCCACCAGTAAGGGTTAGCCTAGACCTTATACAGTACTACCACCAGTAAGGGTTAGCCTAGACCTTATACAGTATACCACCAGTAAGGTTAGCCTACCTATACAGTACTACCAGTAGGTTAGCCCTAGACCTTATACAGTACTACCACCAGTAAGGGTTAGCCTAGACCTTATACAGTACTACCACCAGTAAGGGTTAGCCTAGACCTTATACAGTACTACCACCAGTAAGGGTTAGCCTAGACCTTATGACAGACTTAACTACCAGTAAGGTTTAGCCTAGACCTTATACAGTCTACACCGAAGGGTTAGCCTAGACCTTATACAGTACTACCACCGTAAGGTTTAGCCTAGACCTTATACAGTACTACCACCAGTAAGGGTTAGCCTAGACCTTATACAGTACTACCACCAGTAAGGGTTAGCCTAGACCTATACAGTACTACCACCAGTAAGGGTTAGCCTAGACCTTATACAGTACTACCACCAGTAAGGGTTAGCCTAGACCTTATACAGTTACTACCCACAGTAAGGGTTTAGGCCTAGACCTTATACAGTACTACCACCAGTAAGGGTTAGCCTAGACCTTATACAGTACTACCACCAGTAAGGGTTTAGCCTAGACCTTATACAGTACTACACCAGTAAGGGTTAGCCTAGACCTTATACAGTACTACCACCAGTAAGGGTTAGCCTAGACCTTATACAGTACTACCACCAGTAAGGGTTAGCCTAGACCTTATACAGTACTACCACCAGTAAGGGTTAGCCTAGACCTTATACAGTACTACCACCAGTATAGGGTTTAGCCTAGACCTTATACAGTACTACCACCAGTAAGGGTTAGCCTAGACCTTATACAGTACTACCACCAGTAAGGGTTAGCCTAGACCTTATACAGTACTACCACCAGTAAGGGTTAGCCTAGACCTTATACAAGTACTACCACCAGTAAGGGTTAGCCTAGACCTTATACAGTACTACCACCAGTAAGGGTTAGCCTAGACCTTATACAGTACTACCACCAGTAAGGGTTAGCCTAGACCTTATACAGTACTACCACCAGTAAGGGTTAGCCTAGACCTTATACAGTACTACCACCAGTAAGGGTTAGCCTAGACCTTATACAGTACTACCACCAGTAAGGGTTAGCCTAGACCTTTATACAGTACTACCACCAGTAAAGGGTTAGCCTAGACCTTATACAGTACTACCACCAGTAAGGGTTAGCCTAGACCTTATACAGTACTACCACCAGTAAGGGTTAGCCTAGACCTTATACAGTTACTACCACCAGTAAGGGTTAGCCTAGACCTTATACAGTACTACCACCAGTAAGGGTTAGCCTAGACCTTATACAGTACTACCACCAGTAAGGGTTTAGCCTAGACTTATACAGTACTACCACCAGTAAGGGTTAGCCTAGACCTTATACATTACTACCACAGGTAAGGGTAGCCTAGACCTTATACAGTACTACCACCAGTAAGGGTTAGCCTAGACCTTATACAGTACTACCACCAGTAAGGGTTAGCCTAGACCTTATACAGTACTACCCCAGTAAGGGTTAGCCTAGACCTTATACAGTACTACCACCAGTAAGGGTTAGCCTAGACCTTATACAGTACTACCACCAGTAAGGGTTAGCCTAGACCTTAACAGTACTACCACCAGTAAGGGTTAGGCCTAGACCTTATACAGTACTACCACCCAGTAAGGGTTTAGCCTAGACCTTATACAGTACTACCACCCTAGTAAGGGTTAGCCTAGAACCTTATACAGTACTACCACCAGTAAGGGTTAGCCTAGACCTTATACAGTACTACCACCAGTAAGGGTTAGCCTAGACCTTATACAGTACTACCACCAGTAAGGTTAGCCTAGACCTTATACAGTACTACCACCAGTAAGGGTTAGCCTAGACCTTATACAGTACTACCACCAGTAAGGGTTTAGCCTAGACCTTATACAGTACTACCACCAGTAAGGGTTAGCTAGACCTTATACAGTACTACCACCAGTAAGGGTTGCCTAGACTTATACAGTACTACCACCAGTAAGGGTTAGCCTAGACCTTATACATACTACCACCAGTAAGGGTTAGCCTAGACCTTATACGAGTACTACCACCAGTAAGGGTTAGCCTAGACCTATACAGTACTACCACCAGTAAGGGTTAGCCTAGACCTTATACAGTACTACCACCAGTAAGGCGTTAGCCTAGACCCTTATACAGTACTACCACCAGTAAGGGTTAGCCTAGACCTTATACAGTACTACCACCAGTAAGGGTTAGCCTAGACCTTATACAGTACTACCACCAGTAAGGGTTAGCTGCCTATACATTACTACCACCGTTAAGGGTTAGCCAGACCTTATACAGTACTACCACCAGTAAGGGTTAGCCTAGACCTTATACAGTACTACCACCAGTAAGGGTTAGCCTAGACCTTATACAGTACTACCACCAGTAAGGGTTAGCCTAGACCTTATACAGTACTACCACCAGTAAGGGTTAGCCTAGACCTTATACAGTACTACCACCAGTAAGGGTTAGCCTAGACCTTATACAGTACTACCACCAGTAAGGGTTAGCCTAGACCTTATACAGTACTACCACCAGTAAGGGTTAGCCTAGACCTTATACAGTACTACCACCAGTAAGGGTTAGCCTAGACCTTATACAGTACTACCACCAGTAAGGGTTAGCCTAGACCTTATACAGTACTACCACCAGTAAGGGTTAGCCTAGACCTTATACAGTAACTACCACCAGTAAGGGTTAGCCTAGACCTTATACAGTACTACCACCAGTAAGGGTTAGCCTAGACCTTATACAGTACTACCACAGTAAGGGTTAGCCTAGACCTTATACAGTACTACCACCAGTAAGGGTTAGCCTAGACCTTATACAGTACTACCACCAGTAAGGGTTAGGCCTAGACCTTATACAGTACTACCACCAGTAAGGGTTAGCCTAGACCTTATACAGTACTACCACCAGTAAGGGTTAGCCTAGACCTTATACAGTACTACCACCAGTAAGGGTTAGCCTAGACCTTATACAGTACTACCACCAGTAAGGGTTAGCCTAGACCTTATACAGTACTACCACCAGTAAGGGTTAGCCTAGACCTTATACAGTACTACCACCAGTAAGGGTTAGCCTAGACCTTATACAGTACTACCACCAGTAAGGGTTAGCCTAGACCTTATACAGTACTACCACCAGTAAGGGTTAGCCTAGACCTTATACAGTACTACCACCAGTAAGGGTTAGCCTAGACCTTATACAGTACTACCACCAGTAAGGGTTAGCCTAGACCTTATACAGTACTACACCAGTAAGGGTTAGCCTAGACCTTATACAGTACTACCACCAGTAAGGGTTAGCCTAGACCTTATACAGTACTACCACCAAGTAAGGGTTAGCCTAGACCCTTATACAGTACTACCACCAGTAAGGGTTAGCCTAGACCTTATACAGTACTACCACCAGTAAGGTTAGCCTAGACCTATACAGTACTACCACCAGTAAGGGTTAGCCTAGACCTTATACAGTACTACCACCAGTAAGGGTTAGCCTAGACCTTATACAGTACTACCACCAGTAAGGGTTTAGCCTAGACCTTATACAGTACTACCACCAGTAAGGGTTAGCCTAGACCTTATACAGTACTACCACCAGTAAGGGTTAGCCTAGACCTTATACAGTACTACCACCAGTAAGGGTTAGCCTAGACCTTATACAGTACTACCACCAGTAAGGGTTAGCCTAGACCTTATACAGTACTACCACCAGTAAGGGTTAGCCTAGACCCTTATACAGTACTACCACCAGTAGGGTTAGCCTAGACCTTATACAGTACTACCACCAGTAAGGGTTAGCCTAGACCTTATACAGTACTACCACCAGTAAGGGTTAGCCTAGACCTTATACAGTACTACCACCAGTAAGGGTTAGCCTAGACCTTATACAGTACTACCACCAGTAAGGGTTAGCCTAGACCTTATACAGTACTACCACCAGTAAGGGTTAGCCTAGACCTTATACAGTACTACCACCAGTAAGGGTTAGCCTAGACCTTATACAGTACTACCACCAGTAAGGGTAGCCTAGACCTTATACAGTACTACCACCAGTAAGGGTTAGCCTAGACCTTATACAGTACTACCACCAGTAAGGGTTAGCCTAGACCTTATACAGTACTACCACCAGTAAGGGTTAGCCTAGACCTTATACAGTACTACCACCAGTAAGGGTTAGCCTAGACCTTATACAGTACTACCACCACAGTAAGGGGTTAGCCTAGACCTTATACAGTACTACCACCAGTAAGGGTTAGCCTAGACCTTATACAGTACTACCACCAGTAAGGGTTAGCCTAGACCTTATACAGTTCTACCACCAGTAAGGGTTAGCCTAGACCTTATACAGTACTACCACCAGTAAGGGTTAGCCTAGACCTTATACAGTACTACCACCAGTAAGGGTTAGCCTAGACCTTATACAGTATTACCACCAGTAAGGGTTAGCCTAGACCTTATACAGTACTACCACCAGTAAGGGTTAGCCTAGACCTTATACAGTACTACCACCAGTAAGGGTTAGCCTAACCCTCTCTTCTCTTAGCCAGAAACCAGAAAGGTAGACCTTATACAGTACTACCACCAGTAAGGTAGGGGTTTAAATAGTACTACCACCAGTAAGGTAGGGGTTAAATAGTACTACCACCAGTAAGGTAGGGGTTAAATAGTACTACCACCAGTAAGGTAGGGGTTAAATAGTACTACCTCCAGTAAGGTAGGGGTAAAATAGTACTACCACCAGTAAGGTAGGGGTTAAATAGTACTACCACCAGTAAGGTAGGGGTTAAATAGTACTACCACCAGTAAGGTAGGGGTTAAATAGTACTACCACCAGTAAGGTAGGGTTAAATAGTACTACCACCAGTAAGGTAGGGGTTAAATAGTACTACCACCAGTAAGGTAGGGGTTAAATAGTACTACCACCAGTAAGGTAGGGGTTAAATAGTACTACTGACAGTAAGGTAGGGGTTAAATAGTACTACCACCAGTAAGGTAGGGGTTTAAATAGTACTACCGACAGTAAGGTAGGGGTTAAATAGTACTACCACCAGTAAGGTAGGGGTTAAATAGTACTACCACCAGTAAGGTAGGGGTTAAATAGTACTACCGACAGTAAGGTAGGGGTTAAATAGTACTACTGACAGTAAGGTAGGGGTTAAATAGTACTACCACCAGTAAGGTAGGGGTTAAATAGTACTACCACCAGTAAGGTAGGGGTTAAATAGTACTACCACCAGTAAGGTAGGGGTTAAATAGTACTACCACCAGTAAGGTAGGGGTTAAATAGTACTACTGACAGTAAGGTAGGGGTAAAATAGTACTACCACCAGTAAGGTAGGGGTTAAATAGTACTACCACCAGTAAGGTAGGGGTTAATAGTACTACCACCAGTAAGGTAGGGGTTAAATAGTACTACTGACAGTAAGGTAGGGGTTAAATAGTACTACCACCAGTAAGGTAGGGGTTAAATAGTACTACCACCAGTAAGGTAGGGGTTAAATAGTACTACCACCAGTAAGGTAGGGGTTAAATAGTACTACCTCCAGTAAGGTAGGGGTAAAATAGTACTACCACCAGTGAGGTAGGGGTTAAATAGTACTACCACCAGTAAGGTAGGGGTTAAATAGTACTACCACCAGTAAGGTAGGGGTTAAATAGTACTACTGACAGTAAGGTAGGGGTAAAATAGTACTACCACCAGTAAGGTAGGGGTTAAATAGTACTACCACCAGTAAGGTAGGGGTTAATAGTACTACCACCAGTAAGGTAGGGGTTAAATAGTACTACTGACAGTAAGGTAGGGGTTAAATAGTACTACCACCAGTAAGGTAGGGGTTAAATAGTACTACCTCCAGTAAGGTAGGGGTTAAATAGTACTACCACCAGTAAGGTAGGGGTTAAATAGTACTACCACCAGTAAGGTAGGGGTTAAATAGTACTACCTCCAGTAAGGTAGGGGTTAAATAGTACTACCACCAGTAAGGTAGGAGTTAAATAGTACTACCACCAGGAAGGTAGGGGTTAAATAGTACTACCACCAGTAAGGTAGGGGTTAAATAGTACTACCACCAGGAAGGTAGGGGTTAAATAGTACTACCACCAGTAAGGTAGGGGTTAAATAGTACTACCACCAGTAAGGTAGGGGTTAAATAGTACTACACCAGTAAGGTAGGGGTTAAATAGTACTACTGACAGTAAGGTAGGGTTAAATAGTACTACTAACGGTAAGGTAGGGGTTAAATAGTACTACCACCAGTAAGGTAGGGGTTAAATAGTACTACTGACAGTAAGGTAGGGGTAAAATAGTACTACCACCAGTGAGGTAGGGGTTAAATAGTACTACCACCAGTAAGGTAGGGGTTAAATAGTACTACCACCAGTAAGGTAGGGGTTAAATAGTACTACTGACAGTAAGGTGGGGGTTAAATAGTACTACCTCCAGTAAGGTAGGGGTTAAATAGTACTACTGACAGTAAGGTAGGGGTAAAATAGTACTACCACCAGTGAGGTAGGGGTTAAATAGTACTACCACCAGTAAGGTAGGGGTTAAATAGTACTACCACCAGTAAGGTAGGGGTTAAATAGTACTACTGACAGTAAGGTGGGGGTTAAATAGTACTACCTCCAGTAAGGTAGGGGTTAAATAGTACTACCTCCAGTAAGGTAGGGGTTAAATAGTACTACCACCAGTAAGGTAGGGGTTAAATAGTACTACCTCCAGTAAGGTAGGGGTTAAATAGTACTACCACCAGTAAGGTAGGGGTTAAATAGTACTACTGACAGTAAGGTGGGGGTTAAATAGTACTACTGACAGTAAGGTGGGGGTTAAATAGTACTACTGACAGTAAGGTTGGGGTTAAATAGTACTACCTCCAGTAAGGTAGGGGTTAAATAGTACTACTGACAGTAAGGTGGGGGTTAAATAGTACTACTGACAGTAAGGTAGGGGTTAAATAGTACTACCACCAGTAAGGTAGGGGTTAAATAGTACTACCACCAGTAAGGTAGGGGTTAAATAGTACTACCACCAGTAAGGTAGGGGTTAAATAGTACTACCACCAGTAAGGTAGGGGTTAAATAGTACTACCACCAGTAAGGTAGGGGTTAAATAGTACTACCACCAGTAAGGTAGGGGTTAAATAGTACTACTGACAGTAAGGTAGGGGTTAAATAGTACTACTGACAGTAAGGTAGGGGTTAATAGTACTACCACCAGTAAGGTAGGGGTTAAATAGTACTACTGACAGTAAGGTAGGGGTTAAATAGTACTACCACCAGTAAGGTAGGGGTTAAATAGTACTACCTCCAGTAAGGTAGGGTTAAATAGTACTACCACCAGTAAGGTAGGGGTTAAATAGTACTACCACCAGTAAGGTAGGGGTTAAATAGTACTACCTCCAGTAAGGTAGGGGTTAAATAGTACTACCACCAGTAAGGTAGGAGTTAAATAGTACTACCACCAGGAAGGTAGGGGTTAAATAGTACTACCACCAGTAAGGTAGGGGTTAAATAGTACTACCACCAGGAAGGTAGGGGTTAAATAGTACTACCACCAGTAAGGTAGGGGTTAAATAGTACTACCACCCAGTAAGGTAGGGGTTAAATAGTACTACCACCAGTAAGGTAGGGGTTAAATAGTACTACTGACAGTAAGGTAGGGTTAAATAGTACTACTAACGGTAAGGTAGGGGTTAAATAGTACTACCACCAGTAAGGTAGGGGTTAAATAGTACTACTGACAGTAAGGTAGGGGTAAAATAGTACTACCACCAGTGAGGTAGGGGTTAAATAGTACTACCACCAGTAAGGTAGGGGTTAATAGTACTACCACCAGTAAGGTAGGGGTTAAATAGTACTACTGACAGTAAGGTGGGGGTTAAATAGTACTACCTCCAGTAAGGTAGGGGTTAAATAGTACTACTGACAGTAAGGTAGGGGTAAAATAGTACTACCACCAGTGAGGTAGGGGTTAAATAGTACTACCACCAGTAAGGTAGGGGTTAAATAGTACTACCACCAGTAAGGTAGGGGTTAAATAGTACTACTGACAGTAAGGTGGGGGTTAAATAGTACTACCTCCAGTAAGGTAGGGGTTAAATAGTACTACCTCCAGTAAGGTAGGGGTTAAATAGTACTACCACCAGTAAGGTAGGGGTTAAATAGTACTACCTCCAGTAAGGTAGGGGTTAAATAGTACTACCACCAGTAAGGTAGGGGTTAAATAGTACTACTGACAGTAAGGTGGGGGTTAAATAGTACTACTGACAGTAAGGTGGGGGTTAAATAGTACTACTGACAGTAAGGTTGGGGTTAAATAGTACTACCTCCAGTAAGGTAGGGGTTTAAATAGTACTACTGACAGTAAGGTGGGGGTTAAATAGTACTACTGACAGTAAGGTAGGGGTTAAATAGTACTACACCAGTAAGGTAGGGGTTAAATAGTACTACCACCAGTAGGTAGGGGTTAAATAGTACTACCACCAGTAAGGTAGGGGTTAATAGTACTACCACAGTAAGGTAGGGGTTAAATAGTACTACCACCAGTAAGGTAGGGGTTAAATAGTACTACCACCAGTAAGGTAGGGGTTAAATAGTAATACTGACAGTAAGGTAGGGGTTAAATAGTACTACTGACAGTAAGGTAGGGGTTAAATAGTACTACCACCAGTAAGGTGGGGGTTAAATAGTACTACTGACAGTAAGGTAGGGGTTAAATAGTACTACCACCAGTAAGGTAGGGGTTAAATAGTACTACCACCAGTAAGGTAGGGGTTAAATAGTACTACCACCAGTAAGGTAGGGGTTATGTAAATAGTACTACCACCAGTAAGGTAGGGGTTAAATAGTACTACCACCAGTAAGGTAGGGGTTAAATAGTACTACCACCAGTAAGTAGGGGTTAAATAGTACTACCACAGTAAGGTAGGGGTTAATAGTACTACCACCAGTAAGGTAGGGGTTAAATAGTACTACTGACAGTAAGGTAGGGGTTAAATAGTACTACCACCAGTAAGGTAGGGGTTAAATAGTACTACCACCAGTAAGGTAGGGGTTAAATAGTACTACCACCAGTGAGGTAGGGGTTAAATAGTACTACCACCAGTAAGGTAGGGGTTAAATAGTACTACCACCAGTAAGGTAGGGGTTAAATAGTACTACTGACAGTAAGGTAGGGGTAAAATAGTACTACCACCAGTAAGGTAGGGGTTAAATAGTACTACCACCAGTAAGGTAGGGGTTAATAGTACTACCACCAGTAAGGTAGGGGTTAAATAGTACTACTGACAGTAAGGTAGGGGTTAAATAGTACTACCACCAGTAAGGTAGGGGTTAAATAGTACTACCTCCAGTAAGGTAGGGGTTAAATAGTACTACCACCAGTAAGGTAGGGGTTAAATAGTACTACCACCAGTAAGGTAGGGGTTAAATAGTACTACCTCCAGTAAGGTAGGGGTTAAATAGTACTACCACCAGTAAGGTAGGAGTTAAATAGTACTACCACCAGGAAGGTAGGGGTTAAATAGTACTACCACCAGTAAGGTAGGGGTTAAATAGTACTACCACCAGGAAGGTAGGGGTTAAATAGTACTACCACCAGTAAGGTAGGGGTTAAATAGTACTACCACCAGTAAGGTAGGGGTTAAATAGTACTACCACCAGTAAGGTAGGGGTTAAATAGTACTACTGACAGTAAGGTAGGGTTAAATAGTACTACTAACGGTAAGGTAGGGGTTAAATAGTACTACCACCAGTAAGGTAGGGGTTAAATAGTACTACTGACAGTAAGGTAGGGGTAAAATAGTACTACCACCAGTGAGGTAGGGGTTAAATAGTACTACCACCAGTAAGGTAGGGGTTAAATAGTACTACCACCAGTAAGGTAGGGGTTAAATAGTACTACTGACAGTAAGGTGGGGGTTAAATAGTACTACCTCCAGTAAGGTAGGGGTTAAATAGTACTACTGACAGTAAGGTAGGGGTAAAATAGTACTACCACCAGTGAGGTAGGGGTTAAATAGTACTACCACCAGTAAGGTAGGGGTTAAATAGTACTACCACCAGTAAGGTAGGGGTTAAATAGTACTACTGACAGTAAGGTGGGGGTTAAATAGTACTACCTCCAGTAAGGTAGGGGTTAAATAGTACTACCTCCAGTAAGGTAGGGGTTAAATAGTACTACCACCAGTAAGGTAGGGGTTAAATAGTACTACCTCCAGTAAGGTAGGGGTTAAATAGTACTACCACCAGTAAGGTAGGGGTTAAATAGTACTACTGACAGTAAGGTGGGGGTTAAATAGTACTACTGACAGTAAGGTGGGGGTTAAATAGTACTACTGACAGTAAGGTTGGGGTTAAATAGTACTACCTCCAGTAAGGTAGGGGTTAAATAGTACTACTGACAGTAAGGTGGGGGTTAAATAGTACTACTGACAGTAAGGTAGGGGTTAAATAGTACTACCACCAGTAAGGTAGGGGTTAAATAGTACTACCACCAGTAAGGTAGGGGTTAAATAGTACTACCACCAGTAAGGTAGGGGTTAAATAGTACTACCACCAGTAAGGTAGGGGTTAAATAGTACTACCACCAGTAAGGTAGGGGTTAAATAGTACTACCACCAGTAAGGTAGGGGTTAAATAGTACTACTGACAGTAAGGTAGGGGTTAAATAGTACTACTGACAGTAAGGTAGGGGTTAAATAGTACTACCACCAGTAAGGTGGGGGTTAAATAGTACTACTGACAGTAAGGTAGGGGTTAAATAGTACTACCACCAGTAAGGTAGGGGTTAAATAGTACTACCACCAGTAAGGTAGGGGTTAAATAGTACTACCACCAGTAAGGTAGGGGTTAAATAGTACTACCACCAGTAAGGTAGGGGTTAAATAGTACTACCACCAGTAAGGTAGGGGTTAAATAGTACTACCACCAGTAAGGTAGGGGTTAAATAGTACTACCTCCAGTAAGGTAGGGGTTAAATAGTACTACTGACAGTAAGGTAGGGGTAAAATAGTACTACCACCAGTAAGGTAGGGGTAAAATAGTACTACCACCAGTAAGGTAGGGGTTAAATAGTACTACCTCCAGTAAGGTAGGGGTTAAATAGTACTACTGACAGTAAGGTAGGGGTTAAATAGTACTACCTCCAGTAAGGTAGGGGTAAAATAGTACTACCACCAGTAAGGTAGGTTTTTTTTTATTTATTTTATTTCACCTTTATTTAACCAGGTAGGCTAGTTGAGAACAAGTTCTCATTTGCAACTGCGACCTGGCCAAGATAAAGCATAGCAGTGTGAGCATACAACAAAGAGTTACACATGGAGTAAACAATTAACAAGTCAATAACACAGTAGAAAACAAAGGGGGGGGTCTATATACAATGTGTGCAAAAGGCATGAGGAGGTAGGCAAATAATTACAATTTTGCAGATTAACACTGGAGTGATAAAAGATCAGATGGTCATGTACAGGTAGAGATATTGGTGTGCAGAAGAGCAGAAAAGTAAATAAATAAAAACAGTATGGGGATGAGGTAGGTGAAAAGGGTGGGCTATTTACCAATAGACTATGTACAGCTGCAGCGATCGGTTAGCTGCTCAGATAGCTGATGTTTGAAGTTGGTGAGGGAGATAAAAGTCTCCAACTTCAGCGATTTTTGCAATTCGTTCCAGTCACAGGCAGCAGAGTACTGGAACGAAAGGCGGCCAAATGAGGTGTTGGCTTTAGGGATGATCAGTGAGATACACCTGCTGGAGCGCGTGCTACGGATGGGTGTTGCCATCGTGACCAGTGAGCTGAGATAAGGCGGAGCTTTACCTAGCATAGACTTGTAGATGACCTGGAGCCAGTGGGTCTGGCGACGAATATGTAGCGAGGGCCAGCCGACTAGAGCATACAAGTCGCAGTGGTGGGTGGTATAAGGTGCTTTAGTGACAAAACGGATGGCACTGTGATAGACTGCATCCAGTTTGCTGAGTAGAGTGTTGGAAGCCATTTTGTAGATGACATCGCCGAAGTCGAGGATCGGTAGGATAGTCAGTTTTACTAGGGTAAGCTTGGCGGCTTGAGTGAAGGAGGCTTTGTTGCGGAATAGAAAGCCGACTCTTGATTTGATTTTCGATTGGAGATGTTTGATATGAGTCTGGAAGGAGAGTTTGCAGTCTAGCCAGACATCTAGGTACTTATAGACGTCCACATATTCTAGGTCGGAACCATCCAGGGTGGTGATGCTAGTCGGGCATGCAGGTGCAGGCAGCGACCGGTTGAAAAGCATGCATTTGGTTTTACTAGCGTTTAAGAGCAGTTGGAGGCCACGGAAGGAGTGTTGTATGGCATTGAAGCTTGTTTGGAGGTTAGATAGCACAGTGTCCAAAGACGGGCCGAAAGTATATAGAATGGTGTCGTCTGCGTAGAGGTGGATCAGGGAATCGCCCGCAGCAAGAGCAACATCATTGATATACACAGAGAAAAGAGTCGGCCCGAGAATTGAACCCTGTGGCACCCCCATAGAGACTGCCAGAGGACCGGACAGCATGCCCTCCGATTTGACACACTGAACTCTGTCTGCAAAGTAATTGGTGAACCAGGCAAGGCAGTCATCCGAAAAACCGAGGCTACTGAGTCTGCCGATAAGAATATGGTGATTGACAGAGTCGAAAGCCTTGGCAAGGTCGATGAAGACGGCTGCACAGTACTGTCTTTTATCGATGGCGGTTATGATGTCGTTTAGTACCTTGAGTGTGGCTGAGGTGCACCCATGACCGGCTCGGAAACCAGATTGCACAGCGGAGAAGGTACGGTGGGATTCGAGATGGTCAGTGACCTGTTTGTTGACTTGGCTTTCGAAGACCTTAGATAGGCAGGGCAGGATGGATATAGGTCTGTAGCAGTTCGGGTCCAGGGTGTCTCCCCCTTTGAAGAGGGGGATGACTGCGGCAGCTTTCCAATCCTTGGGGATCTCAGACGAGATGAAAGAGAGGTTGAACAGGCTGGTAATAGGGGTTGCGACAATGGTGGCAGATAGTTTCAGAAATAGAGGGTCCAGATTGTCAAGCCCAGCTGATTTGTACGGGTCCAGGTTTTGCAGCTCTTTCAGAACATCTGCTATCTGGATTTGGGTAAAGGAGAACCTGGAGAGGCTTGGGCGAGGAGCTGCGGGGGGGGCGGAGCTGTTGGCCGAGGTTGAAGTAGCCAGGCGGAAGGCATGGCCAGCCGTTGAGAAATGCTTATTGAAGTTTTCGATAATCATGGATTTATCAGTGGTGACCGTGTTACCTAGCCTCAGTGCAGTGGGCAGCTGGGAGGAGGTGCTCTTGTTCTCCATGGACTTCACAGTGTTAAATTTAACCCCTACAGTAAGGTAGGGGTTAAATAGTACTACCACCAGTAAGGTAGGGGTTAAATAGTACTACCTCCAGTAAGGTAGGGGTTAAATAGTACTACCACCAGTAAGGTAGGGGTTAAATACTACTACCACCAGTAAGGTAGGGGTTAAATAGTTCCTCTATTTCAACACCACTACAGAACAGCTCATTGCCCACAGAGAGCTGGATAAAGGTTCTGAGGTTAAGACAACTGGACCTGGCCAGTCCTCTCACCTCGAGGGTTTTGGTTCCCCCCCCCCCCCGGCTTTCACACACTGAATAGTTCTACCTAATTCACAATTGGCACACGGTTCCCTTTTTACAGTCCTGGGCTGTGGAAGGGATGATAAGGGAGCCAATCGGGACTCAGAGTGGAGGGTTTTAGGTGCAAGGTTCTCAGCTGTCAGGGAGAGAGACCGTCAGAGATCCAGCCAGCCATGGAGGCCCGGGACTCACCGGCTCCACTGTGCCCTGGGCAGACGCACCCCGTCTGGGGTAGAGGAGGCACTAGGCAGGGGCTTAGACCTGATGGGGGGTGTGTGTGTGTGTGTGTCTTAATGTGTGTGTGTGTCTTAATGTGTGTGTGTGTGTGTGTGTGTCTTAATGTGTGTGTGTGTGTGTGTCTTAATGTGTGTGTGTGTGTGTGTCTTAATGTGTGTGTGTGTGTCTTAATGTGTGTGTGTGTGTCTTAATGTGTGTGTGTGTGTGTGTGTGTCTTAATGTGTGTGTGTGTGTGTGTGTGTGTGTGTGTGTGTGTGTGTGTGTGTGTGTATGTGTGTGTGTGTGTGTGTATGTGTGTGTGTGTGTGTCTTAATGTGTGTGTGTGTGTGTGTGTGTGTGTCTTAATGTGTGTGTGTGTGTGTGTGTGTGTGTCTTAATGTGTGTGTGTGTGTGTGTGTGTGTGTGTGTGTGTGTGTGTGTGTGTGTGTGTGTGTGTGTGTGTGTGTGTGTGTGTGTGTGTGTGTGTGTGTGTGAATCTACACTATGTACAGTTATACAAACACAGTGCCAATAGCACTCTTCTCTCCAGAACATATTAGTAACAAGTGGCTGAGTTTTTGCAGCAGACACACACACACAGACACACACACACACACCACTGCATCTCTTTCATAATGAGCTGCAGCTCCATGCTGTCATGTTCAGAAGTGTCTCTCTCTTTCAGGAGGAAAAGGGGAAAGAGAGCAAAGAATCAAAAAATGTCTGAAAGAAAAACAAGTTCCAGCGCCGCCCATGAGGTCAGAGTTCACTGAGACCAAGGGAGACCGTCCCGATTGGCTCCAGCCTGGCCCATGAGGTCAGAGTTCACTGAGACCAAGGGAGACCGTCCCGATTGGCTCCAGCCTGGCCCATGAGGTCAGAGTTCACTGAGACCAAGGGAGACCGTCCCGATTGGCTCCAGCCTGGCCCATGAGGTCAGAGTTCACCCGAGACCAAGGAAACCCATCCCGAATGGCTCCAGCCTGGCCCATGAGGTCAGAGTTCACTGAGACCAAGGGAGACCGTCCCGATTGGCTCCAGCCTGGCCCATGAGGTCAGAGTTCACCCGAGACCAAGGAAACCCAGCCTGGCCCATGAGGTCAGAGTTCACCCTATTCCTTACATAATGCACTACATTTGACCAATGTCCTATTTGAGCCCTGGTCACTAGAAGGTCATTACGTAGAGAACAGGAAGCTCTATGGGCCTGGTCACTAGAAGGTCATTACGTAGAGAACAGGAAGCTCTAGGGGCCTGGTCACTAGAAGGTCATTAAGTAGAGAACAGGAAGCTCTATGGGCCTGGTCACTAGAAGGTCATTACGTAGAGAACAGGAAGCTCTAGGGGCCTGGTCACTAGTAGGTCATTACGTAGAGAACAGGAAGCTCTAGGGGCCTGGTCACTAGAAGGTCATTACGTAGAGAACAGGAAGCTCTAGGGGCCTGGTCACTAGAAGGTCATTATGTAGAGAACAGGAAGCTGTATGGGCCTGGTCACTAGAAGGTCATTACACAGGGGACACCAAAGGGATGCTAGGAAGCATGAGTAGTGACAGGCCTCTAGCATTGGCTTAGACCCTCGGGTTTGCTAATGCTAGGCTAACGCTAACGCTAGGCTAACGATGTTAGCCAAACAGTGCATCGCCTCTATAAACAGCTTGGATGGGCTAACGATAGGCTAATTCCGCTAACTCTGTTACCACTGTGGCTTTATCTCCATCAGTCCGACTGATTTCGTTAAACTCAGGGATTTTGTACCAAATTGAACCCTATTCCCTACACAGTGCACTACTTTAGACCAGGGCCTATTCCCTATATAGTGAACTACTAGTGACCAGAGCCCTATTCCCTATATAGTGAACTACTAGTGACCAGGGCCCTATTCCCTATATAGTGAACTACTAGTGACCAGGGCCCTATTCCCTATATAGTGCACTACTTTAGACCAGAGCCCTATTCCCTATATAGTGAACTACTAGTGACCAGGGCCCTATTCCCTATATAGTGAACAACTAGTGACCAGGGCCCTATTCCCTACATAGTGCACTACTTTAGACCAGGGCCTATTCCCTATATAGTGAACTACTAGTGACCAGAGCCCTATTCCCTATATAGTGAACTACTAGTGACCAGGGCCCTATTCCCTATATAGTGAACTACTAGTGACCAGGGCCCTATTCCCTATATAGTGAACTACTAGTGACCAGGGCCCTATTCCCTATATAGTGCACTACTTTAGACCAGAGCCCTATTCCCTATATAGTGAACTACTAGTGACCAGGGCCCTATTCCCTATATAGTGAACTAGTAGTGACCAGAGCCCTATTCCCTATATAGTGAACTACTAGTGACCAGAGCCCTATTCCCTATATAGTGAACTACTAGTGACCAGGGCCCTATTCCCTATATAGTGAACTACTAGTGACCAGGGCCCTATTCCCTATATAGTGAACTACTAGTGACCAGGGCCCTATTCCCTATATAGTGCACTACTTTAGACCAGAGCCCTATTCCCTATATAGTGAACTACTAGTGACCAGGGCCCTATTCCCTATATAGTGAACTACTAGTGACCAGAGCCCTATTCCCTATATAGTGAACTACTAGTGACCAGGGCCCTATTCCCTATATAGTGAACTACTAGTGACCAGGGCCCTATTCCCTATATAGTGCACTACTTTAGACCAGAGCCCTATTCCCTATATAGTGGTACTACTATAGACCAGAGCCCTATTCCCTATATAGTGAACTGCTAATGACCAGAGCCCTATTCCCTATATAGTGAACTACTTTAGATCAGAGCCCTATTCCCTATATGGTGCACTACTATAGACCAGAGCCCTATTCCCTGTGTAGTGAACTACTATAGACAGGGCCGTTTCACTCGTTCTTAAACCTCATCTTGGGGAACCCCATTACGTTTCACTCGTTCTTAAACCTCACCTTGGGGAACCCCATTACGTTTCACTCGTTCTTAAACCTCACCTTGGGGAACCCCATTACATTTCACTCGTTCTTAAACCTCACCTTGGGGAACCCCATTATGTTTCACTCGTTCTTAAACCTCACCTTGGGGAACCCCATTACATTTCACTGGTTCTTAAACCTCACCTTGGGGAACCCCATTATGTTTCACTGGTTCTTAAACCTCACCTTGGGGAACCCCATTACGTTTCACTCGTTCTTAAACCTCACCTTGGGGAACCCCATTACGTTTCACTCGTTCTTAAACCTCACCTTGGGGAACCCCATTACATTTCACTCGTTCTTAAACCTCACCTTGGGGAACCCCATTATGTTTCACTCGTTCTTAAACCTCACCTTGGGGAACCCCATTACGTTTCACTGGTTCTTAAACCTCACCTTGGGGAACCCCATTATGTTTCACTGGTTCTTAAACCTCACCTTGGGGAACCCCATTACGTTTCGCCATTTATAGAACTAGTTTAATGATTCAAGTAGTCAATGGCTCGATGATTAGTTAACAAGTTGAATCAGGTGTACTAGGTGTGATGTAGATCAAATACCGGTCCCTGGAATGGCTGGAGGGGGTACCTCGAGGAGTTAAATTCATAGCGCCACAGAAATCTAATGGACCAAGCAAACAACATCCAAGTATGTCTGTGTCCCCCCTCTCTCTCTCTACTCAGATAACTGTTGGTGCTCTGAGCGATTTAGGCTTTTGGCATCAATTGATGTGAAGGCACCACTTGCTGATGTAGCGCTGTGCAGTGCCACATCGGGTAGAGACGGATCTAACAGCCTGATACACTCTGACAACCAGCACGCCCCCAGAGAACACACACACACAATGCGCAGGCATGTAGACACACTCAAGTAATCTGGACACACACACACTCTGCCTTTTTGAGAAATACAACATGCATAAGATGACCAAATTACAACACAACTCAGAAGAGAGAGAGAATAAGAGAGATGGAGGGAGAAAGAGAGGGAGAAAGAGAGGGAGAAAGAGAGAGAGAGACCCCTGATAGCCAGGTGGAACAGCCTCCCTCACCCCCCTGATAGCCAGGTGGAACAGCCTCCGTCATCCCCCTGATAGAACAGCCTCCCTCACCCCCCTGATAGCCAGGTGGAACAGCCTCCCTCATCCCCCTGATAGCCAGGTGGAACAGCCTCCCTCATCCCCCTGATAGCCAGGTGGAACAGCCTCCCTCATCCCCCTGATAGCCAGGTGGAACAGCCTCCGTCATCCCCCTGATAGCCAGATAGACCAGCCTCCGTCATCCCCCTGATAGCCAGATAGACCAGCCTCCGTCATCCCTCTGATAGCCAGGTGGAACAGCCTCCCTCATCCCCCTGATAGCCAGATAGACCAGCCTCCGTCATCCCCCTGATAGTCAGGTGGAACAGCCTCCGTCATCCCCCTGATAGTCAGGTGGAACAGCCTCCGTCATCCCCCTGATAGAACAGCCTCCCTCACCCCCCTGATAGCCAGGTGGAACAGCCTCCCCCATCCCCCTGATAGCCAGGTGGAACAGCCTCCGTCATCCCCCTGATAGCCAGATGGACCAGCCTCCGTCATCCCTCTGATAGCCAGGTGGAACAGCCTCCCTCATCCCCCTGATAGAACAGCCTCCCTCATCCCCCTGATAGCCAGATAGACCAGCCTCCGTCATCCCCCTGATAGCCAGGTGGAACAGCCTCCGTCATCCCCCTGATAGAACAGCCTCCCTCATCCCCCTGATAGCCAGATAGACCAGCCTCCGTCATCCCCCTGATAGAACAGCCTCCCTCACCCCCCTGATAGCCAGGTGGAACAGCCTCCCTCATCCCCCTGATAGCCAGGCGGAACAGCCTCCGTCATCCCCCTGATAGCCAGATGGACCAGCCTCCGTCATCCCTCTGATAGCCAGGTGGAACAGCCTCCCTCATCCCCCTGATAGCCAGATAGACCAGCCTCCGTCATCCCCCTGATAGTCAGGTGGAACAGCCTCCGTCATCCCCCTGATAGTCAGGTAGAACAGCCTCCGTCATCCCCCTGATAGAACAGCCTCCCTCATCCCCCTGATAGCCAGATAGACCAGCCTCCGTCATCCCCCTGATAGAACAGCCTCCCTCACCCCCCTGATAGCCAGGTGGAACAGCCTCCCTCATCCCCCTGATAGCCAGGCGGAACAGCCTCCGTCATCCCCCTGATAGCCAGATGGACCAGCCTCCGTCATCCCTCTGATAGCCAGGTGGAACAGCCTCCCTCATCCCCCTGATAGAACAGCCTCCCTCATCCCCCTGATAGCCAGATAGACCAGCCTCCGTCATCCCCCTGATAGCCAGGTGGAACAGCCTCCCTCACCCCCCTGATAGCCAGGTGGAACAGCCTCCCTCACCCCCCTGATAGCCAGGTGGAACAGCCTCCCTCATCCCCCTGATAGCCAGGTGGAACAGCCTCCCTCATCCCCCTGATAGCCAGGTGGAACAGCCTCCGTCATCCCCCTGATAGAACAGCCTCCCTCATCCCCCTGATAGCCAGATAGACCAGCCTCCGTCATCCCCCTGATAGCCAGGTGGAACAGCCTCCCTCACCCCCCTGATAGCCAGGTGGAACAGCCTCCCTCACCCCCCTGATAGCCAGGTGGAACAGCCTCCCTCATCCCCCTGATAGCCAGGTGGAACAGCCTCCCTCACCCCCCTGATAGCCAGGTGGAACAGCCTCCCTCACCCCCCTGATAGCCAGGTGGAACAGCCTCCCTCACCCCCCTGATAGCCAGGTGGAACAGCCTCCCTCACCCCCCTGATAGCCAGGTGGAACAGCCTCCCTCATCCCCCTGATAGCCAGGTGGAACAGCCTCCCTCATCCCCCTGATAGCCAGGTGGAACAGCCTCCCTCATCCCCCTGATAGCCAGGTGGAACAGCCTCCCTCATCCCCCTGATAGCCAGGTGGAACAGCCTCCCTCATCCCCCTGATAGCCAGGTGGAACAGCCTCCCTCATCCCCCTGATAGCCAGATAGAACAGCTTCCCTCACCCCCCTGATAGCCAGATGAAGGACTAACAAGCTGAGTGACTTCTTTCAGTCAAAATGAAGCTAAAAGGAATGTTCACTAACCTACAGGCCAACAACCTCAGAATACTTGAGGTCTACATTTAAACTAGGCTCCATCCACTACTAGTGTCGTGACTTTGACAAAACTTTGAGTTGATTCAATTGTGACAAATACAACAAGAAGCCACTAGATTCGCGTCCATGTTCCTCCGTTTACAATCATGTCAGATTGTTTATGCTTGTAAATAACGTTTCCGGTGTGGAAGGGGATATTGGGACGGTACCGGGGATAGTTGCAGTTTGCTCTGGATGGATATATTTTGTTTTGGTTGAAAATATAATGATAATATAATATATAATAATAATATAATATATAATAATAATATATAATAATACTATAATATATAATAATACTATAATATATAATAATACTATAATAATAATATATACTATAATATAATATATAATAATAATATATAATAATAATATAATATATAATAATAATATAATATATAATAATAATATATACTATAATAATAATATATAATAATAATATAATATATAATAATAATATAATATATAATAATATAATATAATATATAATAATAAAATATATAATATAATATAATATATAATAATAATATATACTATAATAATAATATATACTATAATATAATATAGAATAATAATATAAAATATAATAATATAATAATAATATAATATATAACAATATAATATAATATATAATAATAATATAATAATATAATATAATATATAATAATAATAATAATAATATAATATATAATAATAATATAATATATAATATAATATAATATATAATAATAATATAATATACAATAATAATATATACTATAATATAATATATAATAATAATATAATATATAATAATAATATAATATATAATAATAATATAATATATAATAATAATATAATATACAATAATAATAATAATATAATATAATAATATAATATACAATAATAATATAATGTAATATATAATAATAAATCATATAATATAATATATAATAATAATATAATATATAATAATAATAATAATATAATATATAATAATAATAATATAATATATAATAATATAATATATAATAATAATATAATATATAATAATAATATAATATATAATAATAATAATATAATATAATAATAATAATATAATAATAACACTGCAGCCTGTAACAGTACATTTCAACAAGGTATAATACAATCAGGGTTGGTGGTCAGTTCCTTCTCAACTCAGAAAAGTAATTCCAACTGCTCTTCATTGAAAAGCATTGCAGAGAACCTGTACAACCGTATTTAATAATAGATCTACGTTCATGAGATCAGGCACCACAACACACACACACACACACACACACACACACACACACACACACACACACACACACACACACACACACACACACACACACACACACCACATACACATACACACACTGAAATAAGTTGCTTTTCAAAGCACCCCGTATCTCTACAGGCGGAAATAGAAAAGAGACGGAGAGGAGAGAGAGAGAGAGAGAGATAGAAAACACTTAAAAGGGAAGGAGAGAGAGAGATAGAAAACACTTAAAAGGGAAGGAGAGAGAGATAGAGGTAAATGTCCGGAGGCATATAGTCGGGGACATCGCTGTGCTACTTTAGCTGTCAGGCCAGAGGATGTTAACACGCACGCACACACACACACACACTTTAGCTGTCAGCTCAGAGGATGTAGATGCACCACTGAACACAGGCTGCATTTCAAACAATATCTCCTTTCTCACTTGTTCACTTCCCTTCATGGAAAGGAAAGGAAACGATTGGTTCATGGAAAGGAAACGATTGGTTCATGGAAAGGAAAGGAAACGATTGGTTCATGGAAAGGAAAGGAAATGATTGGTTCATGGAAAGGAGAGGAAACGATTGGTTCATGGAAAGGAAATGAAACAATTGGTACATGGAAAGGAAATGAAACGATTGGTTCATGGAAAGGAAAGGAAACGATTGGTTCATGGAAAGGAAACGATTTGTACATGGAAAGGAAACTATTGGTACATGGAAAGGAAAGGAAACGATTGGTTCATGGAAAGGAAATGATTGGTACATGGAAAGGAAAGGAAACGATTGGTTTATGAAAAGGAAAGGAAACGATTGGTACATGGAAAGGAAAGGAAATGGTTGGTTCATGGAAAGGAAACGATTTGTACATGGAAAGGAAACGAAACGATTGGTTCATGGAAAGGAAAGGAAACGATTTGTACATGGAAAGGAAAGGAAAGGAAACGATTGGTTAATGGAAAGGAAAGGAAACGATTGGTACATGGAAAGGAAAGGGAACGATTGGTTCATGGAAAGGAAACGATTGGTACATGGAAAGGATTGGTAGATGGAAAGGAAAGGAAACGATTGGTTCATGGAAAGGAAACGATTGGTACATGGAAAGGAAAGGATTGGTAGATGGAAAGGAAACGATTGGTTCATGGAAAGGAAGGGAAACGATTGGTAGATGGAAAGGAAACGATTGGTAGATGGAAAGGAAACGATTGGTACATGGAAAGGAAAGGAAACGATTGGTTCATGGAAAGGAAACGATTGGTAGATGGAAAGGAAATGATTGGTTCTTGGAAAGGAAAGGAAACGATTTGTACATGGAAAGGAAACGATTGGTTCATGGAAAGGAAAGGGAACGATTTGTACATGGAAAAGAAACGATTGGTTTATGGAAAGGGAAGAAAACGATTGGTTCATGGAAAGGAAACGATTGGTACATGGAAAGGAAACAATTGGTACATGGAAAGGAAACGATTGGTACATGGAAAGGAAAGGAAACGATTGGTTCATGGAAAGGAAAGGAAACGATTGGTTAATGGAAAGGAAACAATTGGTTCATGGAAAGGAAGGGAAACGATTGGTTAATGGAAAGTCCCTTTCAACCCGTTCCATGGGTTCTACTGTAGAGCTCTACTGTTGACCAGGTCCTATTAGAGCTCTACTGTTGACCAGGACCTATTAGAGCTCTACTGTTGACCAGCACCTATTAGAGCTCTACTGTTGACCAGGACACAT